>NC_089592.1:25045785-25245785 GCF_019320115.1 Miscanthus floridulus | reverse complement strand
CGTGTGTGTGGTCTCTACAGAAAGTACGCCTTGTCGTCCCATTGTTAGCCATAGAACGCAGAGGGAGGAAGCATAAACCTCAGCCCGATCCGTTGCGGCATCGCTGCTGCAGCTGCAGCCACGGAGGCCCACCGCCCAACTTGAGCAACCGCCAGAGAGAGCTGTAGAAAGCAACAGCACGGGATGAATTCCCCCAGAAAATAGAAGGATACTACACTCCAAGGTTGCAACTTGCAAACCTTCCACGCATCTATTATTTATGTTTCAGCTATCTTTCTTCTGAACTGGCAACGCAATCACAACCGCAGCAAACAGCTATATTTCTTCTAAACTGGCAACGCAATCACAATCGTAGCAAAACAAAACGGCAATTCAGTGCAAACCCTCTACTCGGTGCATGTTTTTCTAAAGGGTTTTCACGATTCCACCGAGTAGAAAGTTTGTACTGAATATTTTCCCAAACAAAACACCATATTCTACTTTGTTGCACTAGCCCTGCAATATATATTAGTAATGAATAGAATATTCTTCAGGTCTTTGAAATCTTCATTCTTGCTAGTTCAAACTTCAGATGATGCTCAAATGACAGAAAGGTAGGGGGATTCAAGCGCTCATGGTCCCAACAGAACTCTGCTAAATACTGGGAATGCATGACGACTAATAACTTTTGATAGTACAAACAATTGAAACCGGGATTTCGGTTGGCTTATAAGCCGTACTTTTTCAGCCAACGAACATTATTCTTCTCTCACAACAAATCAGTCAACAGTACTTTCAGCCATGGCTTATCAGCCAAACGAACAGGGCATATATATACCTAGAAAGAAAGAAACAGCATCGGCGAATTCCGTTACAGTACTATTCAGGTACACTCAACCGCAGTTCATGGCCTATGGATTTCAGTCTGGTCAACAAACAAGAACGAAACAGCAGAGCCATTGATCCATTATTACGACCTCTCATATGGAAACCTAACCCTATATCTACATGCCACTTGGACAAGCAAAATTGGATTCAGTGCTTGCTACTGATTCTGCATAGACGTTCGTCATCCATGGCCCTCTGATCTTTGCCAAAGCTTTAGCCTCACGCCTTTGCCTGCATCAGAATGTCAATTTTGGCAGAGTTTAGCCCACATCACTGGATGCATAAAAAATCCATGCAGCACAAGATTACCAGTGATTTTTCTCTTCTAAGTTTAGCCTTGTGTTTCAATGTGGAAAAAGCTATTATAAGACCTATCTTCCCAGTTTAACTATAGTTGTGTTAATATAATGTCGCTACTTAACGCAATCCATCCTACTTTTCGAGATTGAAACATAGGTTAGAACTAAGCATATTGAGAAAGTAAGTTGTGCCAAATTTTGCACTAATTTGTCATGGACCATACATCTGTCAGCACAGATTGACTAGTGAAAATTAAACACTAAACATAAATTCCATTTTCCTTCCCTAATTCAGAAGAAAGTGATCATTTCAGTATATAGAGGAAAAGCACAACCACATGGGAAAACTGAAGCAGCCAAGTTACCTGAGAGTACAGGAATGTGCCAAGGATGGCAATGGCAGCTCCCAGTGCATTGACAGGGCGGACAGGTGTGTGGAAGATAATGATCGATGAAACAATGACTGATATACGCTTCATTGTATTACCAATGCTAAATGTCAATGGAGAAATCTGATCCAGAGACATGTAGGACACCTGGTTATATAAGTGGTAGAACACGCTTTGGGCAGCAATCCACCTATAAATTCAACAATAACATATTAGGGAAAATATCAATCTACATACAATCGTGATATAATATCACTATAAATCCTGACATTAATCCAACATAATATATCAGTCCTTGATAAATGATAAGGGCAGCACCACAGTCTAACATGAATATGCCCAACAGAAAAGAAATAGTAACGTAAGTGGGTCTCTCTTAGAATAGCAAAAAAACATGAGTGTTTCAAGCCATCTCATGTAATGTGGGTGGGGACCACACTTGACAACTATGCAAGGAAAATTATAAATATTAAACATTGTTTACCAGATAACATTGGGTCCAACTTCTGCAAGAGCCTTTTGCCAACCAGCAGCCCACATTTGAGGGCCTTCCATAGCTATAGCAAATGGAGTCAGTATGACCAGGGACATTATTGACAGGCAAGCATAGTAATTCATGCCACTGACAGACTTCCCCTTCATGCCCCTCTTTGAGAAGATGTTGCGGAAAACAAATGCAAGGTTGGATATCATGGCACCCATAAATCCTGGTGGGAGGGCAAATGGTAAACATTAACATTGAGAAAAGGGAGAACAGTTGCTTAATGTAACACCTGAGAGACCTTTGAAAACAATTGCAAACATGTCTATGACTCCTGTTTTGTCTCTAGTTTAAATCTAGGAATGAAAGTTCAGGAAGAAAAAGGGGAAAGGGGACAATAACATGCTTCTTATATTAGAGAAGAGGATAAGAATATACATTTATAATTTTCCTCCAAATGGTTTCTTAAACAGTTATTATTCAAAAAAAATTTCAAGTCTACATAAGTGCATGAGAGTGCAGAAATCAAGATACAGGTTATAGAGTAAAAGAATAATCTCACGAATCAATTTTCTTCAAAAGTAATTGGAACTGACAATCTATTAAGCTCTAGTTAAATATGTGCTTCTAGAACATAACTTTTACGCTAATACTAATTCCTAAGCAAGAGTAGTTCACAGAAAAACCTACATTAATTTCTAAGCAAGAGTCAGAACAGGATGTCAAAAAAAGCAATTCTTACTTACCAACCATATTAAAGTTCAGCTCTGTGACAGCAGCTAGAGCACAACCACCAATGATAGGAAGGAGAGAAAGATAGACTGGAACTGGAAACGTCTCCCCAAGGAGGAACCTTGACACCAAAACACTGAATGCAGGTTCTGCGCTTTTAATTATGTGTGTGAATGACACTGCCACCTTAGACATGCTCACTGTCGCAGCAACATGGCCAATTGTATGTGCCACAGCAACCTTCATCAGTTAAACACCAAATTCAGTTACACTTTTCCAGGCAGATAAATTAAATAAAAGAAGAATTAATGGCACAAAATAACCAACTCACCGGGAAAAGGACTTTCCAGAAGTCTAGGTCGGTCTTGGGGGCCTCAACAAGACGTGTGGCCCACGAGAAAAGCATCATCGCAGAGCCGCAGGCGAGGGAGAGTGTGGAGGTGAGCCAGGGGTAAGGGAAAGCATTGAGAACCTTCTTGTTGTAAATGTTAAATATCACATTAAGCGCCCACCAGGTCGCGAAATAGATGGAGATCTTTAACCTCTGCGCGCCTTCCGACTGAACTGGCACCGCCTGAGTCTTTGACTCCTTGTCATCAGCAGCAGAAGCAGCGCAACGGAACTCTAGTGGCTGTCTCCGAGACTTAAGCTCAGCAGTGCGTGGACCATCTAGCGGTGCTAGGTAGAGTGGTTTCAGTGAGGAGACCACATATTTGGAGGGTTTAAGACTAGAGATGGATGGAATTGACGGTAATTTTGAGCGTAGGCTGGAGCCTGAGAAGGCTGCAGGACCAGGAGAGAGCCTCACGGAAGGTATCATGGCTTCTGCAGATCGACAAAAAAAAGTTTTTGATGGCAGTATATGAAGTACATATAGAAAGTGACAAAAGCTTGGACTTTTCCCTAAAGAGTTGGGTAAGAGAAATTTTTATGTTCCTGTGAATAAAACATTGCTTTGAGTTGTAAAAGAATGCACCAGCGCTTTAGTACATAAGAAAGCGATACAGGAAAATTTCTTCTGAAAACTACTTCAGAAATATCAGCATGAATGAATTAACCGTATGATCCAAAGCAATAAATCATCCTTCACTCCACAAGTCATAAGCTTCTCAGGAAGACAATACTACAGGATTTGACACGGCAAAGCATGCACCTTCCAAAATTTGCAGATGAGTCCCCCAACACTAATAAAGGCTAAAATTCTGGATGAGGACAAATTGCATCCAGCACATCGTTTTCGAGTTGTAATCTACACGTAAGGGTGCCCACCTTTCTCCGTGCAAGGGCCCAAATCCCGTGATCTATTCAGCAGATTTCACATGCAAATCACCCACCTTTTTCAGTTAATACCCACACGAGCAAGGAAAACGAAAAAGATTGGTTTTGGATCGCAGTAATTAAAAACAACGCACAAAAGGGGGGAGGAAGTTGTGCGGTGATGTGGTGCACTCGTGCAGCCGCGAGGGACAGGTGCCGGCAGGTGGTGGTCACCGGCGCGACAACGTGGGTAAAGATCATTCACCGGCAGCGGTAGCGGTTCCAACAGCGACCGACGGCACTCCCCGGGGTAAAGATCATTCAACGGCCTAATACCAAATTATATATTGCAAAAACGAAAGGAAAAACTTTGCGAGATCAAAAGAACGGATCTCACCTTCGCTCCCACCAAATCAACCAGGAACGCCTCCCAGGATCAAGAACTGAGACACCTCGTCCCGGGATCAATCCGTCCGCCCGGCCGGCTCAAATCACGGCAGACAACAACTGGTAACGGCGAAGGATTCGAGACGCGGGGGCGGAGCCTCGGATATATGGTGGGCGGGGAGAGCCGGGGATTGCACGGCGCGGCCCTTGGAATCTGAGATGGGAATTCGGAGATCACAAGGTGGCACGAAGCTGGTAGGTGGCGGCTGGTAGGTGCCGGTGCGTGTCTTTTTTTTCTTTTTTTTTCGTTCGTCTTTTTGACCCTTTGGAGAGGGGTTAGGTCGGGCACTTGGGCTGGAGAAGTGCAAGGGCTTTTGTGAAAAAGTTCTTTCTAGGGAGACCAGACCATTGCTTTGGGCTGCACATGGGTTTGGTTTGGGGTTTCAAGGAACAGGTGAGGCATGCACCTCATGTGAACCCGTTTTATTACAAATTTATGATACTGGTATATAGACTAGTAATTTAATAAAGTTAGCTTATGTCTTAAGTTATCAGAATAATATTATTTGTATAAAAAAGTACTTACACTTCAAATCTCGTTAGATTTGCATATATAGGAGTATATTAACTTAAAATAAATAGGTTGTAGTTTTTTTTTCAATTACTTGAGATGTTTGTGGCTCTTTTTTTTAATGTTGAGAGCTAGTCATGTAAAATCTTCACATGTCCAACAAGAGAATATTGTACCCTCTCCTAAGTCATATATCACGTCCACGTCATGCAAAAGTGTATGCATAAATTTTAATTTTTCTTATTGTCGTTGAAAAAAAGGTATTCACAGCCAGAATTGGTGGTTTGGTTGCAACTAAATCTGCATGGCATCTTTTTTCTCATTGGATGGAGTATCAGTATCAATTAGTATACATCATACATCACTTTCAACCTTTTTTCCCTTCTTACTCCTTATAGTGGGTGTGAGATATTTTTGCATATTTGTGAACAATTAGTGAAATAACGCCATCAGCTTAATATTTGTGTTAAATAGATTTACATGAAATGGACTTAACCAAAATACATCAAAAGATCACATCTCACCTCTAAAAATACATTTACTTTTTTCTCGAATACGCAAAAGGTTTGCGCATCTTTGTATTAAGATTGAGAAATAGTTTTGATTACAACGACGCGCCGCCAAGGCTGCGCACTAGGGTGAGGCAAAGTATACTGAAATGAGCACCCCTCCCCTAGCCAAGAACTGCCAAAGCCTATTACTCAGGAACTAAACAACCTAGGCTCGTCGCTCCCGCTAGCATCCATTGGCCTACCAGGTGACGAATTGAGGCGAGCAGCTGAGCGACGCTTGTTGTTGCGCCACGGAAGTATCTTGCGTTCCGTTCTTTCCAGAGTTCCCACGCCACCAAAAAAAATACATTTACTTTTTCGTGACAAATTTACTTAAACGTTTCAAAGCCATGGTTATGGATGTAGTATGTTGTGTTATTATTTAAAAACAACACAGATTTTGTGTACCAACATTAGCATCTTCATCCTATTGATCTAGGTTTACATGTTTCACTCGAGTTTTCATTTGTCAGTATAACAACCTTTGATGAGTTTTCATTACTTTGTTTAGCTTTCGATTCCCTGGGAGAACATCAAAGTGCAAACATACAAAATTCCTGTAGCGAGAGCAGCATTATTTTTTTAACATATACAAATCTCAGGAGCAGCCGGAACTAAAAAAAAAATGCAAACACCTACAATAGAAAACGCATTCCGTACTTGCTTTTAAAAACAAAACAATCCATCCATTTCAGGTCAATCACTCAATCCACGGTTCAGTTGCCACAAACAGGCCCACTATTCCTCACTGTTAAATTACTCCCATCATGGAGGGCTAAAATGGAAAACTGCTGACCCAAAAAAAAGTTTGGTGCGAGCATATTCCGAAACTGTCCCCAATTTTCTTGGGGGTGGGGGGGGGGAAGGGGGGGGGGGGGGGGGGGGGGTGGGGTTCCTGTGGCGGCAATGCAATGAAGCTGTATGTAGGGCTCCTCACTTCCTCAGTGCAACGCGGACTGGCATCGCAGTAGGTGAACCCCAGGCATCGCAGTAGGTGAACCCTTTGGGGGGTGTGAGGACAGTTTTGGCCCTTGGGGGGGGTGTGAGGACAGTTTTGGCCCTTGTTTAGTTGGACCCCAAAATTTAAAAAGTTGCTACAATATCTGTCACATCGAATGTTTGCGGCCGTGCATGGAGCATTAAATGTAGATGAAAAGAAAAACTAATTGCACAGTTTGGTGGGAAATTGCGAGACGAACGTTTTAAGCCTAATTAGTCAATGTTTAGACATTATTTGCCAAATAAAAACGAAGGTGCTACAGTAGCCCCAAAATCCAAATTTCGCGAACTAAACCAGGGCTTATCTCTGGAGGCTGCTGAACCCTGGGCGGCAGCTCTTGTGCTAAGCCAAGAGGTCAACACCTGAACCTGAGCAGCCGTGATGAGCTGCTGATTGCATCACATTTGCACGCAACGCTAGTGTGGTTAGTAGTCTTGGCCAATTTGGCCTCTTGCACCTGATTATTATATATTCCGTAGCTGGGACCCATATACATGCTGGCTTCAATGCGAATAGGTAGATGATATGGATTTTTTATTTTTTATTTTGTGAAACGATGATACGGATTTCTAATACTATACAAATCAGTAATACACCACGATTTCATTTCTAATGTTTGCTTTCTGCACCACGATGTCATTTTAGTCTGGTTGAAGCTATTTGTTGGTGCAGAAAGTGATCAACAAGTAAATATTTATAGTTTTATCGTACGTTGGGATCGGATGTGGCCTAGCATTCAATGACACAGGGTTTATACTCTTCAGACAACGTGCTCTACGTCCAGTCTGAGTCAGTCGATGACTTTATTCCTGAGCTCAGGTGCTCGAAGTTTGCTGTGGGATTACAAACGAGAAGAAGAAAGATAGAGGTACAAGAGGCCCGGTCGGACTCTGGTCTGAAGGGCCGAGAGTGACGGGAGCTCCGCTGTGCGCTAAGTGTTCGAACGTCTGTTCTTCGTTGGGATCCTTGGTCATTTGGATCGTGTGTGTTTTGTTTGGGTTGTGAACTGATCTCTCCTTGGGAGAGAGGACATCCCCTTTTATAGATTAAGGGGATAGACTTACAAGCGAGAGAGAGAGTGTGTATGTATGCTAAGTCTTATTGTCCACGTCGTTGGATACAAAATGATTATAGGCATCCACATTACTGTTAATGTCAGATGCATGTGGGAGGTTCCGTCGTCTTTTTCTGGTATGGCAGATGTCGGTGCCTACCATACTATTGATGCCCAGAGGCATGTGAGGGAGCCTTACCGTGTTTGTCTGGTATGGGGGTTGATGGCGCCCACAACACTGTAGGGAAAATGTCAGCGCCCACAACACTAGTCGGGTTCTGACATGCCTAGAAGGTTGCAGGGCACCATTCTGACATGTCCTGTAGGTATTGTCCTATAGGTGTACTGGGTACGGTCCTCGGTATTGCGGTTGACTTGAGCGCCCTGTCTTACTTGCTCCGCTCGTTTCTTGATCCTCACCGAGCGGGCGTCCCCGGTCGGTTGGTCCTAGTCGGCTCCGACTGCGTCAGTCAGAGAAGAGTTGTAAGCAGAGGTTCGGTGCATCCCCGGTCGGAGACGCTGGTCGTAGTCGGAAGCGAGCGTCGTTCCTTTTTTGCCAGGCCTTTCTGGTCGGAGAGGCGGGCCAAAGTCGGAAGCGAGCGTTGTTCCTCCTTGGCTAGGCCTTCTGATCGGAGAGGCGGGCCAGAGTCAGAAGCGAGCGTTGTTCCTCCTCGGCTAAGCCTTCCGGTCGGAGAGTGTGGGGGTATTAACCCCTATACCCTTACGGCTAAGCTTGGGCCGGCCCGGATCAGTGGGTCCGGTCCACCAAAAGATGACGCGTGGCCCGGCCAACCTATTCGGAGTCTCGCGCAAGGAGTCAAGACAGATTTGGCGATCAAGCAAGATCTTGGTCGGTTAGAATAGGAATTCTTATCCGGCCACCTATGGCAATTGTAACTGACTAGGATTAGTTTCCAGATCTGTAACCCTGCCCCTGGACTATATAAGGCGGACAGGGGACCCCTCTAAAAAACATCTCTCATTGACATACAGCAATACAATCAGACGCAGGACGTAGGTATTACGCCTTCTTGGTGGCCGAACCTAGATAAAACTTCATGTCTGTCTTGCGTCACCGTCTTGTTTGTGGCTTGCGCATCTGTCTGCCGATAATCTACTACCTTGGACATACCCCTAGGTAGACTACCGACCATATTTCATCGACAGTGGCGCGCCAGGTAGGGGGTGTGCGTACTGCTCTCTAAGCAAACAAGATGGTCATCATCTCCGGCTCCGTGGCTACACCAAACGGCCTCACGTTCACCATCGGCCAGATCACCTGGACCGCCGGCTCTGATGACTTCATCGCCATGACCACGGAAGAAGCGCAAATTCAATCTGCGTCGACCACTGCTTCACCTACATCGGCTGCGGCTTCGACCACGGTGGATACAGCTCCGACCACAATGGATCTGGCTCCGACCATGGTACATCTGGCTCCGACCATGCCTGCATCATCTTCAGCCACGCCGATAACCCGTCGTCCGCTTCCCCGCTACAAAGGGAAGCAGATCGACAACACCGACCTGCTCGACTCCATCAATCAGGTCGGCACCAAACACGCTGAAACCCTAGCTCTGGTTAGTACAATTCAAAGTCAACCTAATGAGCAGGTAACCGCTCCCCACAATAGATCTACCCGACCAGCTTGGGCCAGTCGTCCTGCACGACTTGGTACAGATCTCGTGGTTATATCTACTCCTGAAGGGCGCTCCGCTCGTCGCTGGCCAACCTCCACGACAGGTCTCCAGCTCTCCGAGTACGAAGCCTCGATGGAGAACTACCAGGCCCAGCCCTACGACCTACGAAACGCTGCCTCCAACTACGCGTATAACATACAACGCTGCTCGGATCTGTGTTTTGTACATCAGCCTCGGCCGAGGCCAAGCAACTTTGTCAACATGATCTGGATTGAGGATTATCAAGAAGGATCCGTCCACACAGTCCAAGAGGGTGACTCTAGCTCCTCGTCTGGCATCGCATCTAACGCCTCCGTCCACACCGAGCTCCAGCATCACGACGATGAAGGCGTCGAATACGAACTGGGAGGGGCCCTTCATGATCAAGGAAGTCACACGACCAACGTCTTACAGGTTAGCTCACCTGGACGGTACGGACGTACCAAACTCGTGGCACATCGATAAGCTTAGATGTTTTTATGCTTGACCACTGAGATATGTACTCCTTTTATACTTTCGATTTACTTCAATAAAGCTATTATGATTTCTCCGACCACTCTAATGTGTAACTTCGAATTTTATGGTTATTCTAACTTAGCCAGTAAAAGCTGACCACCATTCCTTCTATGGTTTTTGGAGCAGGCCCTGTCTTTGGTTCCTCCCAACGCGTGCATGGGATCCGCTCTCTACGTTATGGGTGATCGGCAGGTCCCCCTTGGTTTGACTTGTCCACGTCTACATGTGCATAGGTCACGCACCTCACACTCCGACCACATGGCAAACTAGGGCCGCACAAACTTTTTGGGATGACGTGTTGAGCAAAATGGTACAACTAAACAGAACGTTAACATGTTCTCACTTAGTTACACCAACATGAGTTTGAAGCTTAAATACGTTTTATACAAAGCAAACAAGCTTATGATGATATACAGTTACGTTATTACAAGCTTGCCTGAAGAGGCCTAAGTTTACAATAACACAACTATGTCCTTCTTCTACAGCTCTAAGCCTATTCCATTGGCTGGTCGAGGCGCACGGCACCTACTGCTCGCTACTTCTGATATCCTACTCAAGTCTCGGGGACTCTGGTGCTGGTCGAGCTGAAGAGGATGGCCCCGCCGATGTCTGGCTGGTCGAGACCGTAGGCTTCGTCAGTTGGCTTGCAACTGATGGTGTTTCCAGCTAACTTGTCGATGGCGTACCTTGTACAGGTGCTGTCCCACCTCCACATAGGTTAATGTCGCCAATAATCTTTGAGGACAGGTCTAGCTGGGTCATCCGAAGCTCCTTAGCCTTATCTGGGTCTACCTCCTTCGGATACCCAGCCTCTAGGCATTTGAGATCGATCAGGGGGTAGTGGGCACGCACCATGCTTAGCACATGCGCACCTGTGTACTCACCCGCCTCCTTCACGAACTCTTGGAACCAACTCCATGCCTTTCGGCATCTCTCGACCAGTCCGAGCTACAGCGTCCTTGGTGTTTCCTCTATAAGCGCCGGATCGATAAGGTCGAGGATGGGCAAAATGCCAGTTGCCACTTCCTGGCACCGGTTCTTCCATGTGTCCCGATCCTCGGTGGTCTCTAGGCATCGCGCCTTCCAGCTGTCACGATCTTTCATCACAGCTTCTAGATGTTTCTTGGCATTGACTTTCAAAACTGCAAACCGTACAAGACATCAAAATATAACGGCACAACAAGATAAGGCGGGCAACAGAATGAGAAAGGTGGTCTGGAACACTTACTTTTCAGTTCCTCCTTCATCTTGGTTATGCGGTCCCAGAGTTGAGACTGGTCGCGCACCAGTTTCTCATTGTCCTCCTTTAGGCGACCACACTCCGCGGTCACACAGCTATTCTCCTCTTGGAGGCGGTTTACTTCGGCTTCTAAGCCTGCACTACAGCTGTCACTACCAACAATGCAACAACACGTGTCATGCACTTGCTGTGATAAAATGACAACTTACTTGTTTTTTCCTGCTCTTTGTTACTGAGCTGGACGACCAGGTTCTGGTTCTGTGCCTCTTGCTCCATCCTCTCCTGGTCGGTGGCTTCAAGTTGGCGACGCAAGTGTTCCACCTCGGCCGCCAGTTCTCTATTGTTTGCCGTGATTCCCTCAATCTGGTCGAAGCACCTCTTTCGGTACTTTGCGGTCTTCATCAAGTCCTGTATATAAACAAGCTAAGTCAGACAGTTCGACTAAATAGCAGGATCAAGTGGTCAAGCCAAACATACCTGGACTTCTATCACCAGACGTTTTGCCGCTCGTTCAACTTTTAGGATCTCTTCGACCTCTGGAATTTCCTCATGCATAACCCACTCGTCATTCCGCCAGCGCGACACATATACATGTTTCCTTTTGTCTTGGGGACGGCCCAGGATCTCTTCTACTTCGTCCTCTTCGGCCTCTTGTTCAGGAGGCGGCGCTGGTCTGGAGTTTGTAGTCTCTACGACCACTATGGCTTTCCCACGAGTCGTAGCATCGGCAAGTGTGCTCTGTGCCACCTCTGGCTGCTGCTCCTCGGCTTGGTCTGGTCCCCTTGACGCCAAAGTATCCCCCTCAGTAGGGTTAGTGCTCAGAGCACTTATACTTGGCTCAGCTATCTTCTCGACCAGCTGCTCGGGGACTGTCGTCTGGCTGCTCGTCTTCTAAGGTTCCGGTGGATTTTCCTCTATAGGTTCCTCCACAGCCGGCTGCTGGGCAGTTATTTCCGCCATTGCTAGCGAAGCCGTGCCACACCCGGCTAGCTGGTCGGGATTTTTGGTGGATGCCGACCTAATATATCAGAGATAAGTTTAGAAGACAATAGTATTCAATACAAATTGTAAGCTTACATCAAGGTTATAGATACTTACAGCTTGGAAGCACGGAATGACATGGCGAAGGAGCATCTCTTCGACCGTGCTTGCTCCACGTGCTCGGTGGGTTCCACCGGGTCTTTTTCCACGACCAGTACCGACGCCGGGGCCTGGCGCTCGATCCCTTTGCCGCTATTCCTCTGTGTTGCAGTGGTCGGTGATGTGATCCCTACTGGCACAGAGGAGCCACCCTACTCTGTCGACTCCAGTTGTCTCCTCTTTCGAGGGACGAGTCGGAAGATGTCTGCATCCTCTATTTCATCATCTGATAGTGGGAAGATGGCCTGATGATGTTTGTTGGCCGCCGACCGCTTGCCAGCAGCCCTGGCTGTTGCCTCCTCCCCAACCCCAAGTACGGACCAGTCGACGTCTTCGGCCCTGGCACTGGTCTAGGCGGTTGGGCCGGCAACTTGTGGCCAATCAACACTAGGGGGTGGAGACACGAACACTACTGCCCTGTCATGACCATTACTCTGGAAAACATAAAGGCGACAACACAGTCAATTTTTGTTACAACATAACTGTACAGGTACAAGGAAGCATAATTTACCTTTGGAGGAGGTCGGGCCAGCTTGAAGGCGTGCTCGATGTCGCTTAACCTGACATAATTGGGATCGGCTAAATTGAATAGCTCCCCAATCCTGGCCTTGACTTCGATCTTGTCAAGCGCCTCTTTTCTGGTCCTCGTGGGATCTGCGCTCCCCTGGTATTCATAGCCAGGATGTACCCTCCTCTGGCAGGGCTGGATCCTTCGGCTGATGAAGTTCCCGACCATGCTTGGACCATCTAGTTTCTCCCATGGGATCATCCCAAGCAGTTCTGCGATCTGCTCCAAGTGCTCGGGCTTCTCCGACCAACTATTCTTCTTCTCCAGGATGAACCCCACGTCGCACAGGGTGATCGTGTTTGGCTCTTCACGGATGTAGAACCACTTCTTGTACCAGTCGTCCAGTGATGTGTTCCAAGGGTAGTGCATGTACTGGGCCTTCATCCCGTCACGCAGATTGAGGTATACGCCCCCAGCTATCTTCGATCTGCCGCTCCCTTTCTTCCACAGATAGAACAGATGGCGAAAGAGGTCGAAATAGGGCTGGAAGCCACCATAGGCTTCGCAAAGATGGATGAAGGTGGAGACAAGAAGAATCGAGTTGGGATGCAGATTGCAAATCTCAATCTCGTAATACAAACAGAGCCCCTGAAGGAAAGGGTGCACTGGAACCCTAAAACCCCACTTGATGAAATCCTCGAAAACCATAATCTCACCTAGTTGTGGATCGGGGTAGCTTTCTCCTTCCGGCGTGCGCCATCCCACGAGTACCTTGTTGTGGAGCACTCCCATGGTGACGAGGTCTTCGATGGTCTGCTCGTTGCTCCTTGACTTCCACCACTCCTTCGCCATGACTCCGGTTTTCTTCTGGGCGTCTCTCTTCGCCATTAATCCGTCCTCGCTAAAGGGGTGGATGCGGTGGAGGGGGGATTGGTGATGCTTTCAGAGGTATAGGTTTCGGCAAGAGGAAGAAGAAGGCTGCGGCGGCAAATGATAATGGGGATCGATAAAAAATAACTTACCAGTTCTATATTATAAATAACCAAGAGCTCCGTCGTTTCGTCCGCCCGAGATTCTTGGGAGACGTGTGCACGCGCCGCAGACGGTTGTTTTCACAGCCTCAAGATCTACGCCAATAAACGCGTCCCTTCGTTACCAGTGTACGCGCCTCTTCGTTGCTAGTGTGGGAAGGCCCACACTGACGCACCTCCTTACATGTGCCAAGCGACTGTTTGCTAGACGGGGCAAGAAGACACTATGATGTGCTATACCCGTCTGCTTTTTTGACCAGGCGTGTACGATTGGACTTGACAGAATAAGAAGATAAATAAATAGACCAAATAATAGTACAAGTGGTGTTCGTTTCTTCACTGCATGTCTTGTGCTCAAGGATGGTCCAGACCACTACCGTGCTCAGGGACTGCCCAGACCACTACCGTGCTCAGGGACTGCACGGACCACTACCGTGCTCGGGGATTGCCTAGACCACTGTCGTGCTCGGGGACTACCCAGACCACTGCCGTGCTCGGGGACTGCCTAGACCACTGCCGTGCTCGGGGACTGCCCAGACCACCGCCGTGCTCAGGGACTGCTCCGACTACTAATGTGCTCAGGGACTGTCCCGACCACTGCTCGGAGATCATTCTCCTCGGCTACATGTGATTTGAACTCACATACAGTTGAGAGACATTTATTTAGACCTTGCTACAAGGCTCATACTTTGCCTTCCAGCAAGCTCGTGGACTACATCGGTATGATGCACCTGTCGGTGCATCTCGTATTGCCTGTTCGACGACTGTATTCTTAACTCCAGTGGAAATTCTTTTTAGACCCTGGCACCACGTGCCTACGTCGCCTACTATCAGGCTCGGGGACTAAGTGGGCACACTTCACCTTGCGGTGAATGTGTTTGTTTAATCGACCCCTATGATTTGATTGATTGTAAGGATTACTATCGTGCTCGGGAACTGTCCTGACCACTGCTCGGAGATCGTTCTCCTCGGCTACATGTGATTTGTACTCACATATAGTTGAGAGACATTTATTTAGACCTTGCTACAAGGTTCATACTTCGTCTTCCAGTAAACCTAGGGACTACATCGGTACGATGCACCTGCTGGTGCATCTCGTATCGTCTGTACGATGATTGGGTTCTCAATTTAACTGGGAATTCTTTTTAGACCCTAGCACCACGTGCCTACGTCACCTACTACCAGGCTCAGGGACTAAGTGGGCACACTTCACCTTGCGGTGAATGTGTTTGTTTTTCGACCCCTACGCCTCTGATGATCAAGGATGCTACGCTTCAAGATTCACTTACATTTCTTTTCAGAAATACAAGTGGGCACACTTCACATGATACAAATCTTTTTCTTTTTTCTTAAGAGCACCATACATTCTTCGGACAAACCTACTTCTCCGGCGACAACGGTGGTCAGAGATGTCAAGGATGTCAAGGACTTAAGCCTTATTATTCGGAGAAGGTTAAAATGGCGTGTCGCAGCATAATATATGGTGTTCGGGGACTAGATGTGGGGGTATTAACCCCTATACCCTTACGGCTAAGCTTGGGCCGGCCTGGATCAGTGGGTCCGGTCCACCAAAAGACGACACGCGGCCCGGCCAACCTATTCGGAGTCCCGCGCAAGGAGTCAAGACAGATTTGACGATCAAGCAAGATCTTGGTCGGTTAGAATAGGAATTCTTATCCGGCCACCTATGGCAGTTGTAACTGACTAGGATTAGTTTCCAGATCTGTAACCCTGCCCCCCGGACTATATAAGGCGGGCAGGGGACCCCTCTAAAAAACATCTCTCATTGACATACAACAATACAATCAGACGCAAGACGTAGATATTACGCCTTCTTGGCGGCCGAACCTGGATAAAACTCCGTGTCTGTCTTGCGTCACTGTCTTGTTTGTAGCTTGCGCATCTGTCTGCCGACAATCTACTACCTTGGGCATACCCCTAGGTAGACTACCGACCATATTTCGTCGACAGAGAGGCGGGCCGGAGTCGGAAGCGATGCCTTCCGGTCGGAGAGGCGGGCCGGAGTCGGAAGCGATGCCTTCCGGTCGGAGAGGCGGGCCAGAGTCGGAAGCGGGCGCTGTTCCTCCTTGGCCAGGCCTTCCGGTCGGAGGCTGGTTCGCCCTTCTGTCCTGTTGTTAGGTTTTTGGGCCGGTCCAGGAGTTGCGCGTCGTTCGCAACGTCGTCTGCTGGGCCGAGTCTTTGCTGGGAAGCCAATCCATGAGGGACCTCCGGTTTATGAACCCGACACTATTCCTTTTTTTCGTTATCCAATGTTCAACCCATCGTGGCAGAAGCTAATAGCCGCCGAGAGAGAGACAAGAGTTGATTCATGTTGTCTACTATTGTCCTGTTCGCTTCGCTGATAAGCCATGACTGGCTGATTTGTTGTGAGAGAAAAATACCGTTCGTTGGCTGAAAAAATACGGCTTATAAGCCAAACGAACAGGGCGTATAATAGCGCGCGGCCTGTTTTGGGCAGGTTGAAAGTTGTTGGTGTCGACTCTGTTTCCTTTGGGCGATACTAATAATGTTGCTTTCGCGCGCGGCGCGTCTTTGGTCGTCGTTTTGCGCCGCCGCCCCCGCCCGCCACGAAAACCACCGCCTCCCCCGTCCGATCCGATCCCTGAGGTCGCCGACGACGCGACGGAACATGCTCCGCGCCAAAAACGGCTGGGCCGCCGGAGCCCGGAGGCTTTCAATCAACTAATATGATGCGGCCGCACCAGCCTCGTGTGTGATCAGAGACTGGATCAAGACGATCGATATGCAAGCACTTGTTGCATCGCGGCATGGGCAAGCACCTGTGAACTAAGCTCAGCTTGCTAGCTGGTGCGGTTCAAGACGACGAACACTTCGATGTGTTTCTGGAGTGTATTTTTGTTGTCATCGGATCTGCCGAGACGCAAGTACCTAGGTCGTCCTTGAGAAAACCGTACCACATGCCGCTATAGTACCATTTTTGTTTGTACTCATCTCCACATATCAGCAGACTGATAAATTTCTCTCTTTAACATATCATTGATTGTCTTGTTGTAAATGTCTCTCCAACTTTTGTAAAAGTGACCAAATGATTTTTTTCTAAGACTACGAGAGGCTGCTAATTGAATTGTACTCTAGCTTAATTAGGATTTGAGTGCAAAATCAAAGTAAAGGTTATTGGGGTTAGATTACATTTCGCGACCGGTCAGGTCACCAAACTTGCCCAGATAGGTCAGCTCATAGATCACTGAAATGAGGACTAGCAGATTTTAGTCATCATCAATCATCATATATTATATGTGTGGATAAGTTATTATATCATCGATCGGCTGCAACCGGATTTTGCTACTGCTACGTGCGTACAGTACGTAAGTGCAGTGCAGGTGAGCATGAGCTAGCACCGATTCATGCTTACCCCTCTGAGCTAGCTAAAACACCCTTTGTCCTTGTAACCCACGGCTATACATATATACCAAAGGGCAAACGCCACACAACCTTAGCCCCGCATTTTTGTTTTGGTATATGACGACCTGCTTATCTATTTCGGAAATGTTTGGAACAGGGCGTCTAGACGGTTCTCTTTCCGTCGGACGCTGCATCTACCATTAACGCCGCGGACCCAAATGATTTGGCGCACCGCATTGGGCTTCTTCGCGTAGGCCCACACGACTCGCTCCTTCTCCACTGCAAAGATCACTCGCTGTGCCGCTACAATATCCCTACGTCGTCGTGGGCACCCACCTTCTTCCTTCCCCTATTCGCTCCCTGCGTCGCTGCATCCACCCACATGCCTTCCTCGCTGCCATGCGTCTACAGGGTCGGCGGGACCCACGTAAAGGAAAAGAAGGACCCGACGATCCTGGAGGACTTCTTCTCCTTCTCATCCTCCTCTTTTCCATCCACTGTAACCCGTGCTTTCCCTTGGCCTATAAAAGGGCAAGCAGGGCGTCCCATAAAGGGCATCACAACGCATCGCATCAATTGGGACTCGAATCCATCGAACCTTGAACCGACCAGAACACACAAGCACACACCCGGGAAGCGACCGAGCTCTCGGCACCCATTCGCTCCTCTCACCAGAGACTTGGGACCTATCCCTCTCTCGACCGTTTATAACCTCTCTACGAACTTTCAGTGCTAGTAACACGAGTAGCAGCAACGAACTGGACGTAGGGACATTCTGCCCGAACCAGTATAAACCTCATGTCCTCTTAGTACACCATCCGAGCCAGACGTGCTATATTAGAAATTTACTAGTCGGTGGCAACTCGAAACACCGACAGTTGGCACGCCAGGTAGGGGCCTTTTGCGTGTCTCAACATCCACACCAGGCCTCGGATGGCTAGTCAGAACCTCAGTTGGGTCCTGGGCGCGCATGTGCGCTTCGGGGACCTAGACTTCATCGTCACAACGGAGGGAGAGTTGGCGATGGCTCCCGCCGTCGTCCGACCTCTCCACTCCGCCGGCCTCGATGCGATCGCCGAGGCACTTGAGGAGCTGCAGCTGAAAGCACTGGAGGCCCGCGCCCCCGGAAGCGACCAGCTCCTTGACTTCGACTACGGGAGGTTAGAGCGTCAGCTCGGCGCCTTCCTGGGACCCCGACCGTCCCAGGAGAACCTACGCCACCTCACCTTCTCGTTCGCCAATGTCATGGCGTAGCTTGCTAGAGGGGAGCCACTCTCTCCGAAATACCCCATCCGAAGCACCCCGACAGTGCTCCCATTTGGTCTTCGCAACGCCGCAGAGACCGTTGGCCAATTTGTGGCGCAACGCGTGCCTCCTTTTCCCACGAACGACGAGTTTGTAGGGATGACCGAATATGTCGCAGAGTCTTTCCACGACCTCCTCACGGAAGAAACAGACTCACCCTCCGCCTCTGACTCCAGTAGGGGGAGCCATCACCCCTCTCATGAATGTTTTATGGCAAGTACCCCCGAGGGACACATTGAAAGCATCCACGAGGAGGAGGCTACCCCGACAAACGACCTCAACAACGAGGTCGAGGGGGATATAGGGGCTCCACCCCACTTACGGATGGAGCAGCTGAAGGCCCGGCACCAAGAGCTCGAGGAAGCACGACTCTAGCTCGAGCATGAATGCGCGGAGCTCGATCAAGAGATCGAGCGCCACGGACACGGTGGGCGCGCGTGCCATGGCCCGCGATCTGAACCAAAGGATCATCGAGGACGATGAGGACCTCCCACACTTCGCCTGGGCAAGCCAGAACATCGTTGTTGCGGCGGCCTTGCTCCGTGAGCTTCCGAGGCCCGCAATGCCTTAGGATCATCGAGCCCATCGTGAGATTCACACGCTACTCGAGTGTGCGGCGACGCAGCAAGCCGAAAGCTCGTTGTCCCGACGATGCGAACTCGACGCCAGCCAGCGCACGCCCTCAGAGCGACCCGACAAGGACACATTAGTCCACCAGGTGCCGCAAGGCGGTAGGCTGCGCACCGCGGTCCCGGTGCTTAAGTGTCTCAGCCGCAACCGACGTGCGTGACATCCTCGACGCCCGTAGGCGTACCCGTGGTGATGCGGGGGAGGGGGCTAGCCACGGCTACCACCCTCGTCGTGGAGGACGCTACGACAGCGGCGAGGACCGAAGCCCGAGCCCCGACCTGTCAGGACCTCAGGCCTTCGGCCGACACATCCTCAACGCCGTCTTCCTGCCACGGTACCGACCACCAACCAACATCCCGAAATACTCTAGGGAAACGAACCTCGAACTATGGCTCGAGGATTATCTGTTTGCTTGCCAAGCCGGTGGAGCGGATAATGACGACTTCATTATCCGCAACCTTCCATTGTTCCTAGGTGATTCGGCATGAACATGGTTGGAACACCTTTCGCCCAACAGAATCCAAAGTTGGGCGGACATGAAAGAGATCTTCGTGGAGAACTTCCAGGTCACGTACAAGCATCCCGGGAACTCGTGGGATCTCAAAAACTGCCGACAGAAGGCCAGATAAACCCTCCGTGGGTACATTCGGCGCTTCTCCTGGCAAGGCAACGAGCTGCCTAACATCGCCGACGTCGATGTTATAGGATCTTTCCTGTCTGGGACCACCTTATGAGTCCCTGATTCACAAGCTAGGAAGTAAGGGCCCACGAACCACCAAGGAGCTCCTTGACATCACCACCAGCCATGCCTTAGGCGAGAAGGCGGTCGGAGCGATCTTTGACCACCTCAAAGGCAAGGCAAAGCGGGACAAGGACGCCAGTGAAGGCGCCTCCAACCGCCCCGTCAAGAAGAAGAATAAGCAGCGGCACGAGGGCTCGCTCGTGGCTGCTGCCGACCACAAGGGGGGCCAAAAGCCCATGGAGGGTACCTTGGACCACTTCGAGAAGCTGCTCGAAGGGCCATGCCCGAACCATTCCTTCCCCGTCAAGCATCTATACAAGGATTGCGGCCTCATGAAGCGGTTCTTGTTCGAAGGCTTCAACAAGGGAGGGCATGGAAAGGACCCTGAGGCAACAGTGGACGACACTGAGGGGAGGAAAAGCGGCTTTTCGATGCTGGATGGCTGCCTCATGATCTTCAGAGGGTTAGCGACCTACGAGTCCAAGCGCTACTAGAAGCTCATGTGCCGCGAGGTCTATACGACCGAACTGGTTGCGCCTGTCTTCCTCTAGTAGTCACAGTCCGACATAACCTTTGATCGGACCGACCACCTAGAGAGCGTCCCACAACCAGGGAGATATACGCTCGTGGTTGACCCGATCATCGGCACGAAGCGGCTCACCAAGGTACCGATGGATGGTGGCAGCGGCTTCAAGATCATGTATGCCGAAATGCTTGATGCCATGGGCATCGACCGATCGTGCGTCCGATAGACCGGAGTGCCTTTCCATAGCATCATGCCTAGAAAGCAGGCCATGCCACTTGGGTAGATCGATCTGCCTGTCACCTTTGGGGATCCATCCAATTATAGGATGGAGACCCTCACCTTCGAGGTGGTCGGGTTCCATGGAACCTACCACGCCATCCTGGGACATCCATGCTACGTGAAGTTCATGTCCATCCCCAACCACACCTATCTAAAGCTGAAGATGCCAGGACCATGCGAGGTCATCACCATCGGCACCTCCTTCTAGCGCGCCTACGAATGCGAGGTCGAGTGTTGTGATCACGCCGCGGCAATCGTCGCCTCCAAAGAGCTTGCGGCCATCGGGAAGGAGGTCACCGAGGAAGCACCCAACCCCAAGCGGTCGGCCAGGTCTTTCGAGCCAGTGGAGGGCGCCAAGGAGGTCCTCATAGACCCTAGCGGCTCCAAAGGCAAAGCGGTGTGCATTGGAACCACGCTTTCCTCCGAATAGGAAAGCACACTCGTCGTCTTCCTCCGCGCCAACAGAGACATCTTTGCGTGGAAACCTTCGGACATGCTGTGTATTTTGAGAGAAGTCACCGAGCATGCCTTAAAGATCAGGTCAGGATCCAAGCTGGTGAAACAATGCCTATGTCGCTTTGATAAGGGGAAACGCAAGGCCATCGATGAGGAGGTCACGAAGCTGTTGGCGGCAGGGTTCATCAGGGAAGTATACCACCTAGAGTGGTTAGCCAATCCCGTCCTTATACAAAAGAAGAGAGGGAAATGGAGAATGTGTGTTGACTACACGGGTCTCAACAAAAGTGTGTCCAAAGGACCCGTTTCCTTTGCCATGCATAGACCAAGTAGTCGACTCTACCTCAGGGTGTGAAACCCTTTGCTTACTTGATGCGTACTCCGAGTACCATCAAATCATGATGAAAGAGTCCGACCAACTCGCGACATCTTTCATCACCCTATTTGGATTGTTCTGCTACGTCACAATGTCGTTCGGTCTAAAGAACGCAGGGGCTACATACCAGCATTGTATGCTCAAGTATTTCGAAGACCTCATTGGGCAAACTATTTAGGCCTATGTGGATGACAACGTGGTCAAGTCCAAATGGGCTAACCAGGTCGTAGCCGACCTTGAGCAGACCTTCACAAAACTCTAAGCAAACAACATTAAGCTCAACCCCGATAAGTGCATTTTCAAGGGCCCAAGGGGTATGCTGCTTGGTTTCATCGTCTCGGAGTGTGGCATCAAAGCCAACCCAGAGAAGATCTCAGCCATCACAAGGATGGGCCTGATTCAGAACATGAAGGGGGTACAATGAGTTATAGGGTGCCTCGCCATGCTCAGCTGCTTCATCTCGTGCCTCAGCGAATGAGGTCTCCCCCTCTATTGGCTTCTGAAGAAAGCCGACCATTTTGAATGGACGCCCGAGGCCTAGGAGGCGCTTGACATGGTCAAACAGCTCCTGACGAAGGCTCCGATCCTGGTTCCTCTGATCGATGGAGAACCGCTTTTGCTCTACATTGTGGCCACCACACAAGTGGTCAGCGGTGCCCTAGTGGTGGAGCGAGAACAAGAGGGACACGCCCTCAAAGTATAGTGCCCCATGTACTTCATTAGCGAGGTCCTATCTGATTCTAGGACCCACTACCCTAAAATCCAGAATCTCCTGTACGCCGTCCTCATCACCAAGAGGAAGCTATGTCACTACTTCAAGTTACATCCGGTGATGGTCGTGATGTCCTTCCCCCTTGGTGAGGTCATCCAAAACCAGGATGCCACGGGAAGAATCGTGAAGTGGGCACTCGAGCTGATGGGACAAGGCATCTCATATGCCTCCCAGACGGCCATCAAGTCCTAAGTGCTGGCTGATTTCATTATAGAGTGGACCGAGGTCCAAATGCTGCCAGCAGTCGTCGACTAGGAGTTCTGGACGATGTACTTTGATGGATCATTGATGAAGAAAGGCACCAGCACAGGGCTGGTCTTCATTTGTCCCCTTAGGGTACACATGAGGTACATGGTTCGCATCCATTTCCCCTCCTCCAACAATGTGTCTGAATATGAGGCGCTCATCAATGGCCTACACATCGCCATCGAGTTGGGTATCCAACGCCTCGACGTCTGGGGCGACTCCCAACTAGTCATCGACCAAGTCATGACGAAGTCGAGCTGCCACGACACCAAGATGGCTGCATACTATCAAGAAGTGTGCCAGCTAGAGGACAAGTTCGACGGCCTCGAGCTCAATCACATCCTGAGGCATCTCAACGAGGTGGCCAACGCACTGGCAAAGGCGGCGTTTGGCCGAGAGCTGGTGCCAAGAGGCGTCTTCACTAGTAATCAGCACAAACCCTTGGTCCACTATGAGGATCCAGAACAAGCCGGTGATGGGCCGCCTGCCCTGGGCTCGGGGGCTAACCAGCTGTTGGCTCCATTCGACCCTGAGGTCATAGAGCTTGATGAGGATCCAGCGTAGAGCCTGACCCTCTGGCTGACTAGAGGACGCCTTACCTCGACTACCTTCTCCGCAAGGTGCTGCCGATAGACAAGATGGAGTCTTGGCGGCTCGCGTGTCGTGCCAAGTCTTTTCTCCTTGTTGAGGGTGAATTCTACAAGCGAAGCCACACCGGGATCCTGCAGCGCTGCATCCCCATCAAACAAAGGAAGCGGTTGCTAAGCAATATCCACGGTGGGATCTATGGTCACCATACTACGCCTAGAACCCTAGTCGAAAATGCATTCCGTCAAGGCTTCTACTGGCCGACCATAGTAGCCGACGCTGAACAGATTGTGTGCACCAGATAAGGGTGTCAGTACTACGCTCGGTAGACCCACCTTCTAGCCTAAGCTATCCAGACGATCCCCATCACGTGGCTGTTCACGGTCTGGGGGCTTGATCTGGTTGGACCTCTCCAAAGAGCACCCAGGGGCTATACCCACTTGCTTGTCACCGTAGACAAGTTTACAAAGTGGATAGAGGCCTAACTGATCTTCGCGATCAAGTTCGAGCGAGCTGTGCTATTCTTCCTTGATATCATCCATTGCTTTGGAGTAGCGAACTCCATTATCATGGACAATGGCACGCAGTTCACCGGGAAGAAGTTCCTCCAATTCTGCGATGAATATCACATCCGCGTCTATTGGGCCACCGTAGCGCACCCCCGCACGAACGGGCAGGTCAAGCAAGCAAATAGCATGGTCCTACAGGGCCTCAAGCCTAGGATCTTCAACCAGTTGAACAAGTTTGGCAGACGATGGGTCACAGAGCTTCCCATGGTGCTCTAGAGCTTGAGGACGACTCCCAGCCAGGCCATCGGCTACACACCATTCTTCATGGTCTACGGTTATGAGGCTATCCTCTCGACTGACCTCGACTATGGAGCGCCAAGGGTCAGGGCGTACGATGAATAGGGAGCTAAGGCATCCCTCGAGGACACCATGGACTAGCTAGATGAAGCGCATGATGTTGCCCTCCTCCGCTCGGCCAAGTACCAGCAAGCATTGCGCTGGTACCAGAGCCGTCGAGTACGGGGTCGGGCCTTCAACGTCGGAGACCTGGTCCTCCACCTCATCCAAAGCAGCAAGGACCGCATAAGCTCTCTTTGCCGTGGAAGGGACTGTATGTCATCACGGAGGTGCTCCGACTGGGCACCTACAAGCTCATGACCATCGATGGCGGAGTCTTCGCCAATGCCTAGAACATCAAGCAGCTACGTCACTTTTACCCTTAATAAACACACACTTTCTCTTATTAGTTTTGCTATCTAACTCTCCGACCTTTTGACACCCGACCCTAGCAATGGCGGGGGTCGGCCTCACTCGGGGGCTAATAAGAGCGTACTTATCCGGTAGACATTCTCTATGCCCGACCCTCTCTCATGTTAAGGCCTAGAAGTGAGGTTTGCGGAAACGAACGCTGAGTAAAATTGGTCGAACTGCGAGAGACCTACGCCTCGACGGCTGTCGTGCCTTTACACACTAGCGTGATCAGAGTTTTTTCCCCGCACCCCGAGATTTTTTAGCCTTAGTCACAAGAAGTGTCGGTGCGTGTCTAAGAGTTTATCCACGTGGCCTACTTTCTCTATTCCCAACCCCCTATCATGTAAAGACCTAGGAGCTAGGGTTGCAGGAACAAGCTCTGAGTATAACTGGTCGGACTACGAGAAACCTACGCCCCAGTGGCTACGACACCTTTTCTCACCAGCGTGATCAGAATTTGCTCACCCGCCCCCCGAGCTTTACGACCTTAATGATGGAAAGGGTCGGAATGCACTAACCTTTTTATACAAAAAGGGAAGAAGGGCTAAAAAGTTATTTGGCTATAACGAAATTTAAGAGCTTGTCCATTTATTACTAGTTCACCGCCTGGCTTATCTACCTAACTAAATTCTTGCACGGGATGTTCTCATCCTCTATCTCCATAGGCAAGTCCTATCCCAGCAGGGCAATACAAGTGACCGGACGGCTTAGCCGCTGCCGAGGGATGGGTAAGGAGTAGCAGGATGCCCCACGCGGGTTATGTCGACCCCATTACAAATGACGGACCTGGATTCTACTCGAACATATCTGATAAGAGCTCCCTAAACCCGTCACTCGTGCCATCGAGGTAAGTCCTATGCTAGCAGGCTACCCAAGTCAATCGAATGATTCGAGCCACAGCCGAGAGACGGGTCACCCTTACTTTACGCGCATTAATTTCGCTATCGAGCCCCTGATCCCTAGCAATGGCATGGGGTCGGGTCTCACTCGAGGGCTGGCACGAGTGTCTATTCAGTAGGCATTCTCGATGCCCGACCCCTTTCTTGGGCTAAAACCTAGAGGCAAGGTGTGCGGAAACAAACTATGAGTAAAACTGGTCGAACCGCTAGAAACCTATGCCCCAGCGGCTACGACATTTCTGCTCACCAACGTGATCAGAGTTTTTGTCCCTACACCCCGAGCTTTAGCCTCCACCTTTCCTAGAAGGATTTGGAGGGACCCATCGATGGAATCTCTATCGAGGAGAGGCCGGCAGGTCGCCCAGGTCTGTCGGATGGCTCGGGCCACTGCCAAGAGATGGGTATGGAGAAGTGGGATGCCCCATGCAGGTTATGCTAGCTCCATCACGAATGTTGGACCCGGAACCCACACGGACATATCCGGTACGAGCTCCCCGAACCCGTCACTCGAGCCATCGATGTAACTTTACTGACCCCCACTTTTCTTTTCCATTGCATGATCATTCATTCATCCATTCTCATGCATGCATTCATTCATTCATTCATTCATCCATACATTCATCCCATACATCCAAGCATTGCATATGCAACTACTGCATCACAACGCTTCGCGTCGTGTCATGAAGCGGTAGTTGTCTCATTCGATATGAACGGTGACCGACCAATGTTCGAAGGCCAGCCCACGAACGGCTTGAGGCCACCTCGCATCAAACAGAGCTAGGGGAAAAATATAGATGAGCCCCAGTGGCCTTGCCCGACCCTGCTCAGAAGTGAACAGGGACATCTAGACCCTTCTCATTTGATTCTAACCTCAAGCCAAACCCATAGAATCTCCATCGAGGAGAGGCCAGCGGGCCACCTGAGTCGCTCTCTGGAGTGACACAGGCATCTACCGGGAGGCGGGTTAAGGAGTAGTGGAATGCCACATGAGGGCTATGCCGACCCTGTCAGCAAATCATGGACCCAGATTCCACTCGGACATGCCCGTTAGCGAGCTCACCGAGCGTGACACTCGAGCCATTGAGGCAAGTGTCATTAGCTTCGTCCCTTTGGTTGCAAAAACCATGGATGGGGTGATGCATGAAACATGGCCGACCCCCACCAAGCCCCATGGGGCTTGGGGGCTCGAGCCGCCCGACCCAAACTCAGGAATCCACCTGACCAGGGTTCGAAGGCCGACCCACGAAGGGCTCGAGGCCGCCTTGCGTCGAATAGAGCCAGGGGAGAAAACACAGATGAGCCCTAGCGGCCTTTGCCCGACCCGTTTAGAAGTGGACAAGGTCATCTCGACCTTCTCATTCGATCCTAACCTCGAGCCGAGCCCACAGAATCTCCATCGAGGGGAGGCCAGCAGGCCACTTGAGTCGCTCTCTGGAGCGACATGGGCATCTACCAGGAGGCAAGTTAAGGAGCAGCGGAATGCCACATGAGGGCTATGCTGACCCCGTCATGAACGATGGACCCAGATTCCACTCGAACATGCCCGATAGCGAGCTCACCGAGCGCATCACTCGAGCCATCGAGGCAAGTGACATTAGCTCAACCCCTCCGATCGTGGAAACCATGAACGGGCCAATGATCACGAGCCGACCCTCGGCCGAACCCCTGCTACCCGTGGGGGCTCAAGGAAAGTTGGACTCACAAGGAGACCGAACGCGCGGTCATAGAACGATGGCTCAGATCCTAGGGAGGGGGTATGCACAAAAACAAGAGATGCTTTCTCCTACTAGTTTCGCTATCCTCTCCTAGATCTTTAGTGACACCTGACCCTAGCAATGGTAAAGGGTTGGGTCTCACTCGAGGGCTGATAAGGGTACACATACACCCTTTCTAAAACAATCACTGCACCCAACACCCTTCCTCACGTTAAACCTAGTAGCAAGGTCTATGAAAACAAACGACTGAATAAGACTGGTTAGACTGCAAGAAACCTACGCCCCAGCGGCTACGGCACTCTTGCTTACTAGCATGATCATAGTTTCCCCTCTACACCTCAAGCTCTACGGTCTTAACAAATGGAAGGGTCAAAACGCATGAACCCCTTTTCACACATAAAAAGAGAGGAAAAACAAATCCGTTCGCACCAAAACAAAATAACAAGTTTGTTTAAATGATACACAAGGGTCGGCTCTTGTCCGCTGATTACAAGAATGATCCACCGACCTATTGAACTAGCTAACCCCTTCGGGGGAGAACTATGCCTTAGATCCTGTTCGCCACGTGCTGCAAAAGGGGAGCCACCGGTGCTTCCATCTCCTCCAACTCGTGGACTTCATAGCCAGACGTGAAGCCGTGGCTCATCGTCTCCAGATCGATGTTGTCCCCATAGTGAGAACGAGCAATCATGAAGGATTGATTGACCCCAGCACAAAGGGCATTCCTCTTGAGCTGGCACACCCGCGCCATGATCTCAACGGCATAGGCCACGAGCGAACTGGTCCCCTCCAACCGCACCACCTCAAGGTCATCATAGACCACTCTGAGGGCTGTGCTTAGGATATCGAGCTCGTCGCTATCCACCTGAAGATTCCTCCTCGCCTTGGCGAGGTCCAGGGTAGCCTGACAGAAACGCTTTTGGCCTCTAGCTTCTGGGCCGCCGCGTTTCCAAGCTTAGCCTAGAGGGAGCTGACCTTCTGTTATGCATTGTCGCGCTCCAGGTAGGCTTGGTCATGCTCCTCGTGAGCCGCACCATGTTCCAAGTGGAGCCTCTCCTTGGTTTGGAGCAGCTCATCCTGCTCCTTGTGCAACCGAGCGACTATCGTGGCATCTAGACTTGCCCTCTTCTCTAGGGCCGTGAGCTTCTCCTTAGCCCCCAGCTTTAGCTCCCTTTCCTTCTCAACCTTGGCCAGAAGATCGAGGATCCACTAGTGGGTCTCGGCATCCTTCTAGAGTAGCTCATCCCGCTCCTTCTTGACCTAGGCGGCCTCCTCGTCATCCCTCTACGACCTCGTCGATAGGGCCTCAAACGCCTTCTCGCCTCGTCAGCTTCCCAACAGGCCTTGGCCACCCGCGACCGAAGACTGTCTGCTTCCTCGGTGAGGGGAGTCAGCTCGGCCACCCTCTGCTAGGCGGCAACAAGCTGAGCGGTCACCTCCCCATGTAGCCACGCCTCCTCGATGAGGCGGTCCCAGGTTTCCTTCTGTTCATGAAGGAACCGAGACTTCCCCCGGCTACAAGCGATGAGGGACTGAAGGGAGACGATGGTTAGGATACAAAAAATATATAGAGAAAGAAAAGGGCGAGAGGTAGGATCAAGCAAATACCCGGCTAGATGGAACGACAATGTCATGCAAGGCACCCTAGGAATGGTCTAGGGCTTCCAGCACGGACACGATCCCCACGTCGAGGCTATCCTGCTCCATGCTCTCGGTGGCATCATTGAGGGTGAAGAGCATCGACGCCGGATCCTGCAGATTCATCCACCGAAGTAGGGGTTTGCCCCGCATGAGCGAGTCGCTGCCTACCGATGTTAGGGCCAGGGAAGGCTCCCTACCGGCTCCAAGCGCCACCGACCCTTCTCATCGTGACATCCCCACTGGGAGACTCCCTCTGGTGATGGAAGGGCTCAATGGTACGGACACTAACCCCTCTCCTAGCACCACAATGTCTAGGGACCCCTCAGCCACAACCCCCTCCGTCTGGCCCACGCTAGGTGCTGTCACTTGGGCCATCGATGGCGCGGGTCGTGCCGGTGCCTCAGGCGCCACCACGGTTGCATCTGGCTATGGCCTGCCTGTCACAGCCACCGCCACCTCCACTTGCATTGGTGGGGGGGCAACCTGCTGTGTCGTGCCCACCGTGGTCGGTGCCATGAGCACGGTCGGTAGCCCCATCCGCCCCGTCATCGGCAGCGGTATCACCGCCATCGCCGGCTACGCTGTGACCTCCGAAGGAGCCCCTTGAGCCCTCGTGTTCGCCCATCCCATCGAGGGTAGTCGCACTGGCGCTACTCCTACCTAAAATGGGCGCAGCGCCAGCCGACGGCTGTCACCTTGCCTGAAGGGCGATGTTTTTCTTTGGTGCTAGCACCAAAGGATTCCATTGCCTGCCAATGCTGCAAGGGACCAAAAGCATAAGTCACAATGAAATCTGACTAAAATAGGGAAAAAACAGAGGAGCTGATAACTCACCTCCGCGCCATCGGGCGACAGATACGTTTGGGGGGTGAACCCCCGACCTTTGCTCTGCCCTGATGGGGCGAGGCTGTTTTGAGCCCACCCTCTGCTCCTAGGCAGAGGGGCTCACTCCCCTTGACTCTTGGGGCATGATGGCGGAGCCGCCAACCTCCACCGACATCTCAGGCGCGATAGCAGAGCCGCTCGCCCCCGTTGACTCCTGAGGGAGGCCGACAGTACGTCCTGCCACCGCTGGCTCCTTAGACGTACCCTACCCTCCATGGAACAGGAAGGGTCCCAACTCCTACAAGGATGAACTGATACCTGTCAGCGCATCCTCGTTCTCCAGGATGTCCCAATCGACATCGTTGGCTACCTCATTGTCATCACCATCGTCATCATCATCGTCGCTGTTCATGTCCTCCCATGTTCCCATGCCTACAACTTTCGCTACCTCTTCCTCTTCTTGTCCTCCTTCGCCTTCCTTAGCCACTCGCCCTCAGCATGATTCACCACCCTCATGGATGAATCCCTCGATAACGGTGTCGGGTGATCTATGAAGATGAGGTCCCTCGGCTGATCCCGCCCCTCTCAAAGTTAGTATCAAGAGGTCGAGAAATATATTGAAGAGAAGGCATGTGAAAGGTAAACTTATGAAGATGATGTGGCCTGGTTCTAGCCACATCAGAGGATGTCCAAGCACCGGGTAGACGAAATCGAAGGACGCACCCGCATCATCCTATGAGAGCTCCATTGCCTCCTTGATGCGTTGCACGATCTCGAAGTTGGGGAGCACCCCCTCGACGAGCATCGTTCCATTAAACGATGCCTCGGTCGCCATCGTGTATAGCGGGAGTGCGCGCATCATCAACGACACCACCCTCCTTGCATGGTTGGCCCCGATGATGCCCGACCCCTTCAAGCCATTCTCCTTAAGGATGTGGATGGCAGTGATGTGGTCCTAGATCTTCTTCTTGTCCTTCTCTGGGTCGCCCCACTTCCTCCATGACTCTAGGGCCTCTTCGATCAGGTGCTCGGTGAACTCCGACAGAGGGGCGGTAGCATCATTCTTGAGGTAGAACCACTGTGAGTGCCACCCCTTGTTGGACATTGATAGCCGCATCGATGGGTACTCGCTGACCCGACTGTTCTAGAGCTAGATACCGGCACACCCCATCGGCATGTGCAGCTCTTGCCTGCTGCTCTTCTCCCTCTTCTTCTAGAGGGTGACGGTGAAGAAGTACCTCCACAAATCAAAGTGGGGGCTGATCCCTAGGAACCCCTCGGACAGGGCGACGAACGCTGCCATGTGCTAGATCCCATTGGGATTGAGATGTTGCACTTCGATCTAGTAGTAGTGCAGCAGCCCCCGAAGAAATCTATGGGTGGGGATCGCAAACCCACGCTCATAGAAGTGGGCGAACGACACCACGTAGCCATTGGGCGGTGACGACACATCCTCCTCACCAGGCAGTAGCCACTCCTCGGCCACGGTCCATGCGCGGAGAAGACCGCGATGGACGAGGCCCTCCATGCGTTGGAAGGTGAGGTCAGAGCGGCACCACGGATCCATTAGAGATGGGGGCGGGTGGATGCGAGCTCGGTGGCAGTGGGGATGCAGAGACAGGAAACCTGAGCGATTGGCGATGGTGGTCGTGGATGCGGAGGCAAGGATGCAAGGTACGGAATCTGGGGCTAAACCCTTTGGTTTTACAGGGACGATGGATGCAAGGAAACCAACCGCCCATCTAGATCTCTGCGCCTGCCATGATCTGCCACAACATCACATCGAGGGACGTGCGCACACAATCTCTGTTCACTCCCTTGGAAAACTCGCCGGACATTTCGCCTCTTCAGACAGGCCATGACTCGTCACAAGTAAGAGGAATACTGATCTAAAAACGCCTCTATGGCCCGACTGGGCCCAGGAGTTCGTAGGTCAGCACATCGATGGGTTCAACAACCGCTCCAGGTGCCTTTATGGTGAGAGGTGGAAAGGGATGGGCCTGCTAGTAGCCAGTACCTGGGCGCACGAGCACCGCGGGCATCCCAGCCCATGTTCAAGTCTTGGCCAGTTATGATCCATGGATTTTTTCAAAGAAAGATACTGAGCCCTCAGGGCTGATCGAACGGACCCATGAACTATATGGATTGACCGCTAAAAATCTGGGGTCAGTCACCAAGCTGACCCAAGCTAGATCCTCGTGAATGGGATGCTGGGGGCCCCACTCAGACTAGCCCATTAATAGCTCATCAGGTGCCATAAGTCATCCTTAAAGGAAAATCGTGGCATGGCTTGGCCCCTCCATTTTTATCAAAAAAACACTTAAGGGAAGACAATCACAAAGATGAACCAATCCTCGACCGGACCCTGCTATGGGAGGGGCCTCGAGGAAGGGGAATCACCGCCCCTAGGTCATGCTGTGGGCAACAAAAGAAGGTTGAGGTCTTTAGAGTCCTCTCATTCAGAAAAGCCTCCAAAGGAGTATACTACTCCTCCATAGGTTCAGGGGCTACTATCGGGGACCAATACTAGGGTACTCGAAGAGGAGCTAAAAACCATCAAAATTGATTCATCCGAGCAATCAAGAGCGTGACTACAGCTCCAACCAACCCCTAGGTGCGCAAGCTCTACCACGCCCGGCCTCTGGGGGTGGGCTCTACCTCGCCCGACACCAAGGTCATGGGCTATGCCTCACCCATCCTTTGAGGGCAGGCTCCGCCTCGCTCGATCCTTGAGTTTGCGCTTTGACTCACCTGACCTCTGAGGGTGGGCTCTGCCTCACCCAACACCGAGGTCGTAGGCTCCGCCTTGCCAGACCTCTGAGGGCTAGCTCCACCTCATCCAACACCAAGGCCGTGGGCTCCACCTCGCCCGACCTCTGAGGGCGGGCTCCACCTCATCCGACACTAAGGCCATGGGCTCTGCCTTGCCTGACTTCTAAGGGCGGGCTCTGCCTCGCTTGACCTTTGAGGGCAGGCTCTGCCTCACCTGACACCGAGGCTAAGGGCTCCGCCTCGCTCAACCTCTGAGGGTTGGTGTAACAAAACCGACCAATTATATGAAATTAAGTAAGAAAATCATCCGCTAGAGCAGATGATTTAGCGAACTTAAGCCCGTATAACCCGGTAGTCCATGAAATCATGAAGGATTTCAAACCAACTTCCATTCCAACCAAGATTGTAATAAGTTTAGCGGTCACCATCACATATTACATAAAAGTTTGCATCTCAGATACATCAGAGTTTAAACATAGTTATTACAAAACAAGTTCGAATAAAAGTAGCGGAAGCCATTTGTTCAAACCACACACACTCACACGGAGTTCAAATATAGTGCCAGTGAATGATCATCTCCAACAAAAGCATCAGACGAGACGTAAGGAATGACCATGCCCATGGTCCTAAGCATCACCCATCGCAGGATAAAGGCAGTTGATACAGTAGCCGTAATACATCTGCCCATATGCAACAAGTGGGAATAAAACCCTGAGTACGAGAAGGTACTCAGCTAGACTTACCCGACATAACCAAAAATAAGTGACACCAAGGATTATGAAGGCTTTATAGTAGGGTAGCTGACTCATTTGCAAAGAAAGCATATTTAGCATTCCAAGAACCTTTCTAAAAACATTATTGACAAGTTAATTAATTATAACCTATCGACTAGATTTGCACCTATACTAGAGCAAACATGTGATTAAGCAGATAATGATAACCAATGATCATTAAACAACTTTCATAATGTCATATTTATTATAACTATCCAAGTGTTCCATCAACATTACTATGATGAAGTCACTCAAGTCAAGTGCTCACTGTCTAGGAGCGATGGCGATTCGAATCGATTCATAACCAGCTGGTGATTTATTCCTTACACAAACCTCACTCACCCGCTAAAGTGAGATATTGATCACCGAGTCAACTATCCAGGAATCTCGAGTTTGCCTGAAACCACATGTACCCGGGGGCCGATCGACTGCACTTTGGTCTTATCATCTTGCCCCGTGTCCTACCACACCTACTCTGGCATAGTGCGCTACGAGCAATCTACTCGGCCCAAATAATCTCCTAGCTTCGCGGTCGGAAGGTACTTTATCCGGCTAGCTAAATGTAAGGCATGCATTCAACATGACTCGAAGCCCAACAACGGTCGGTCCTTAATCGACATAGACGGAAAGCACTACAGTCCAAAACTCTACAAGTCTCCATCCGGTCTAAACTTCATTTAACACTTAGTTATACCATGACTTCATAGTCTTCCAAGTAGATCTAGGTAACCACCTATAGCTCGCAGGTGACAGGAAATCACCCGACTTCTATCGGTCTAAGCCAGCTAAGCATTGACTCGACTGCGGATACCAGGGTAACAAGGATATAGTATAACAAAGGTAGACAAGGTATAATGCAACAACGGTTGCAAACAACTCCTAAACGTAATGCATCAGTTAAAGTAAAGTATTTAATTAAAAATTGCAAACTGAGAGAAAATGCTCCGGGGCTTGCCTCTCTCGAAGGAGCTCGGGCGGTGATCGGGGCACTCCGAAAGTTCCTCAACGTCCTCCTCGTCGGCTTCGAGCACTTCCTGCGGCTGCACCTCGAGCTGCTCCTCGGGCTCCTCGGGTATGACGACTGGGTTCTTGGTTTGCGATCCTGTACGATGCAATGTGCGTAAGCGCTTATGCAATCAGTGCATCGAATGAGATGAATACAATGGATATGTTTGAATGCAAGGTAGTCAACATCATCCAAGAACATATACTACAAGCACATGTCATCTACTGCATTCTCTTCTACTACTAATATGCTAAATCAACACATCTTATTAAATGCTTCAAAGATACACCAAAGCTTCACTAATTTCTTAATCACACATAAAGCAACACTTGATTAAACCCTAATTAATAATAGGTTTGAATAGTAACATCTATTTTTATTGCTTAGAAAAATCTTAGAAAATTACCATAGCACAGTACTACCCTAAGTAGTCTACTATCAGATTTTCATGGTATTTGAATGAGTGGATTAGCCTACACAAAAATAACAAGCTATGGCATGATTATGAACATGAAAATACTTTGTACTGTGAAAAGTGTCAAACAATAGAGTTAGCATTTTTCCTATGATCTTCATAGCATACAATCACTGTACAAAAATTATCACATGCATGTTTTATACAAAGTTTGCTCTCTAGCTAAAATAACAAAAATCAGCCATTAAAGGCACTTGAACTACACCTCATAATTTTTCTATAGTACATGCATGACACATATTTTTCCTAGGAAGTACATTACATAAGAAGATTAACAAACTTGGAATCATATTTTTCTGAAGCCTATAGGTTTTTCTACACATTTTTCAAGTTATTAGCAATATCCATGATTAAATAAAGTTCTACAGAAAAGTATCTCAAAAATGACATGCAATAATTTTCCCAAGTAGATCTGGTGATAAGGAACCTAGCAAAATTTATTTCAACAGATTTGGAGCAATTTTGAGTATCCAAACATTTTCCAAATCATTTCTTTTTTCAAATAATAAGGAAAAACTGAAAATAAAACATCCTATTGCTACTGGGCTGGCCCGGGGGAATCAGCTGGCCCACGGCCACACTTGGCCTGCGCGGCTCGAGTGCAGGGGCTTCGGCCCACGGCCTCCTGGCCCAGCTCAGCCGAGGCGAAGGGCGTTCACGCCGGCGCCGAGACGTCGCGGCGGCGTGGCTCGGCCGGCGGGCCGGCGGCCATTGCCGGCCGGGTCAGGGCAAGCGGGCGAGCGCCTGAGGTTCACGAGGAGCTGGCGAATGCAGGCAAGTAGCTAGGCAGGGAGGAGAAGGGGAGGAAGGGGGAGTTCCACGGTGGCCGAGCACGGTGGCGCCATGGCCGACGGCGGTGAGGCGCGAGAATGCGCTACCTAGGCTCAACAGATGACACAATCGTGTGCACCAAGTGCCGGAGAGCGAGGCAGAGCTACTGGCACTTGATTGCTGGCCGAGGTGGAGGAGGGGCGGCGAATTCGCCCTGCGGGCTGCGGTGGCGCTCGGTGGCGAGCTCGCTGCGCACGGGAGGAGGGGCGAGCACGGGAGAGCAAGAGAGCAGGCGGGATGGAGTGGAGAGGAGCGCAGCGCAGTCGGCAGGTGTAGGCGGGCATGTGGGAGCGGACACAGGCCGGCCACGATGCGCAGCGGCGTCGACGGCGCATGGCCGCCACGCGGCAGGCATGCTCTGCCGTGGTCGGGACGTGGCGCGGCGCGTCAGCGAGCAGGCGAGCGCAGAGGTAGGCCAGGCGCGGCGCTAGGCTGGGCTAGGCCAAGGCGAGGCGAGCAGCGCGGTGGGAGGCTTGCTGGGCCGGCTTCGGCCATGGGCTGAGAAACGAGGCGACGGCCCGGGAAATGAGAAAAGCCTTTTTCAATTTATATTTTCAAGAAATTTTTAAATACCAGCTTTCAAATATCATTTTGAGCAAGAAAATGACATCTTTTGAAAATGTACCAAAAATGAAAATTGATTAGAATTTAATTCTCTACAACTTTGCTTTTATGACCAAAGTCCAATTCTGTCTAGATTTTGAATTATAAAATCAAAGTCAATTTTAACTCAAAACCCTAGTTTTTGGGGAATTATTTTTAAGGCAAAATTCTGCAATAATTTGAATACAAACTTTGCTCCAAAAATTGTGCTAAATAATTCTAGATGATTTACAAGCATAGCCAAACATTTTTTACTAACCTAGCAAGCATAATTTGGGCAAAACAACTCTTGAACAGGTGTATGCAACGTTTACGTTTCACGAACATGTTTTGTATGTTTCGAAGCAGTGTTTCAGTTGTTATTTATATGATTAGGCATGTATGATTAGGATGCTTGATGATGCATGATATGCATGATTTGCAGTGCCTAAATGCTGGCATAACACCGGGGTGTTACAGCCCTCCCCCCTTATAAAAATCTTATCCCAAGATTTGGGTTACGAACCATTTGTTATAAAAATCTTCATAAGCTTTTTGTAGATACTCTCCCGTTTCCCAAGTTGCATCTCCCTCATCATGATGATCCCACTGTATCTTATATGTTTTCACCACACTATTCCGAGTAGCACGTTCTTTAGTGTCCAAAACACGGACCGGTTGTTCACGATACACCAAATCTGATTTGAGTGGGATGCCTCGAGGTTCTATTCTTTCCTCCGGAACACGCAAACATTTCTTGAGATGTGATACATGGAAAACTAAGAAGACGGTACTCATTGTCTCAGGTAACTCTAACTTATAAGCTACTGGACCTCTTTTTTCCAAAATCCTGTATGGTCCTACGAATCTCGCGGCAAGCTTTCTTCGGACTCTGAACCTTTTCTTCTTCATTGGCGTGACCTTCAGATAAACATAGTCACCAACTTCAAACACAAGGGGTCTCCTTCTTCTGTCTGCATAACTTTTCTGACATGATTGGGCCGCCTTCATATTTTGCTGAATAATATGAACTTTCTTCTCGGCTTCTTCTACAAAGTCAATGCCATAATACCTTCTATCTCCAGGCTCGACCCAATTCAATGGTGTTCTACATTTTCTGCCATACAAAGCTTTGAATGGAGCCATCTTGATGCTTTCTTGATAACTATTATTATAAGAAAACTCAGCTAATGTTAACCATGACTCCCATGATCCCTTAGAAGACAATACGTAGGCTCTTAACATATCCTCCAAAATAGCATTTACTCGTTCAGTCTGACCATCTGTCTGAGGATGATAAGCGGTACTACGAATCAAACTAGTTCCTAAGCCTTTGTGTAAATGTTCCCAAAAGTGAGCCATGAACTGTGAGCCTCTATCAGATACTATGGTCTTTGGTATACCATGCAACCTCACAATTTCTGCGATATACTTCTCGGCATATTGAGGTGGTCAATAAGTTGTCTTGACAGGTAGGAAATGAGCGGTCTAAGTAAGACGATCCACAATCACCCAAATCGAATCATATCCTTTTTGAGTAGTGGGCAAACCCGAGATAAAATCCATACTGATATCGTCCCACTTCCAACTAGGGACTGGCAAGGGTTGCAACATGCCGGTAGGTTTCATATGAATAGCTTTCACTCTACAACATGTGTCACATCTGGCAACATATGCTGTAATTTCTTTCTTCATTTTGGTCCACCAATAACGAGATCTTAGTTCTTGATACATCTTACTACTTCTCGGATGGATAGATAGCTTAGAAAGGTGAGCTTCATCCATGAGTTTATTCCTAAGCTCTCGATCCTTGGGAACCACAAGACGGTCGTCAAACCACAACACGCCCTGTCCATCCACTTTAAAGTGCTGAGACGGCTTTTCTTTTATTTTCTCTTTGATGTGGAATATTCCCTTGTCGGTTTTCTGGCCTTCTATTATCTTACTCTCCAAAGAGCAACTAATCTGAATACTATGTAACATAGCAGGATGCATCAGATCGAACCCATCTTCAAGTAATGGCTGCACATTCAAGTAATGTGACTTTCTGCTCAAAGCATCTGCCACTACATTGGCTTTTCCGAGATGATATTGCACATTCAAGTTGTAATCCTTGATCAATTCCAACCATCTGCGCTGTCTCATGTTCAGCTCTGGTTGGGTAAAGATATACTTAAGACTCTTGTGATCTATGAAAATGTTGCACACATTACCAAGTAGATAATGTCTCCAAATTTTTAGGGCATGCACAACTGCAGCAAGTTCAAGATCATGTGTTGGATAGTTGACCTCGTGCTTTCTCAATTGACGTGAAGCATAAGCAATGACTCTCCTTTCTTGCATAAGAACACAGCCTAATCTAGTTTTCGATGCGTCGCAAAACACATCAAATGGTTTCTCAATGTCTGGTTGTGCTAACAGTTTCCGCAAAGTGTGGAAAGCTGCTTCACACTCCTCTGTCCACACAAACTTGTGATCCTTCTGTAGCAGACTTGTCATTGGTTTAGCAATCTTCGAGAAGTCTGGTATAAAGCGATGGTAGTAACCCGCTAGTCCTAAGAAACTTCTAATCTCAGGAACTGTGGTCGGTGCTTTCCAATTCATAACCTCTTGCACCTTACTTGGATCGACTAAAACTCCATTTTCTGACAGAATGTGACCAAGGAAAGGAACTTTCTTCAACCAGAATTCGCATTTGCTAAACTTAGCATACAGTTGATGATCCCTAAGTCTGGTCAAGATAATTCTCAGATGCTCTTCATGATCCTTCTCATTCTCGGAGTACACCAGAATGTCATCGATGAACACCACCACAAACTTATCCAATTCTGGCATGAAAACTGTATTCATCAAAAACATAAAGTATGCAGGAGCATTTGTCAAGCCAAAGGACATGACAAGATACTCATACAACCCGTATCTGGTGGAAAATGCAGTTTTTGGTATATCCTGTGGCCTAATCTTGATCTGATGATAACCGGATCTCAAATCTATTTTTGAGAACACCTTGGCCTTGGCTAACTGGTCAAACAGAACATCAATATGAGGCAAGGGATACTTATTCTTTATGGTTACAGCATTGAGTGGCCTGTAATCTACGCACATTCTCAACGTGCCCTCTTTCTTCTTCTTCACAAACAAGGCGGGACATCCCCATTCAGACTTGCTTGGCTGAATAAACCCCTTTTTCGATAAATCTTCTAGTTGCTTCTTCAGCTCAGCTAACTCATCTGGAGGCATCCGATAGGGTCACCTTGAAATCAAAGCTGTTCCGGGGATTAACTCAATTCCAAACTCAATCTCTCTATCCGGCGAAAGACCAGGTAGCTCATCTAGGAATACATTCGAAAACTCACACACTACCAGAATCTGATGAATAGGAATAACTATCGTAGCACATGTAACACTTATAAGGTCTGTTCTTTGAGGCAATGGTTCTTGGAAAGTACCCTCACCCAAGGGATCCTTAAGGGTAAGTACCCGACTTCCAGTATCTATGGCTGCTCCCCAATCCTTCATCCAATTCATCCCTATAATGACATCCAAAACTAATCCAGGCATAACTATCAAGTTCACTTGAAACTTCCTGCTACCTAATTTAAGGGTTGCCCCTCGAACCATCCGGTTGGTCAAAACATCAGCCCCTGCTGAACTTATACGATAACCATAACCCAATTCTATGCATAGTTGTTCATGTTTCTGTGCAAATGCTTGACTCATAAAAGAATGCAATGATCCAGAATCAAATAGAACAACTGCAGGGTTTTTGTTGACAGAAAACTTACCAGCAGTGATGGGCTCTCCCTCAGGAATTTCATCCACAGTCATACTATGCACCCTAGCATTATAAGTCTGCTGCTTCTTCTTGGGCGGATATAGACAAAACCTCGAGAAGTGGCCGGGTTGATCACAGTTATAGCAGGGTCCCCTCACTGTCCCAGCAGATCCCACAGCTCCCTTGAAACTGCCTTATACCGTAGTTGCGGCTGCCTTGTTGGGTTGTACTGCCATCTTGTAAGGCTTATGGGGTCCACGGAAATTCTGACTTCTCTGCTATGGTGGCCTAAACCTAGCGCTAGGTGCCGATGGGCGATATGGAGGACGACCTCCCATAGGTGCTCTAGCTTGGGACGGACCACCTTCAAGGGCTCTCTTACATGTCTTGGCTATGGTGCTGGCATTGTTATTCTTCTCCTGCTTCAGATAGTCGCTGATGAAGTCATTGAATCTGACGCGGTTGTTGGTACCAACATGCTTCATCATTTTTGGATTGAGTCCCCTCTTGAAACTGGCTATTCTCTTAGCATCTGTGTCAACCATGTCAGGAGCATAGCGACACAAGTTGTTGAAGGCATGCAAATATTGCGTCACGGTCTTGGTGCCCTGATTCAACGCCAAGAACTCTCCCAACTTCATCTCGGTCAGCCCGGGTGGAATATAAACTCCACGGAAGGCCTCAGCAAACTCTCTCCACGAAATTTGAGCATTTGGAGGGAAGGTGGTGCGATGGTGCTTCCACCACATTCCCGCTGGTCCTTGCAACTGAAGTGTAGCATACTCCGTTTTCAACACCTCAGTCATCCTCAACACACAGAATTTATCTTCCATAGTGTTGATCCATTCCTCAGCATCGAGTGGCTCTGTTGCTTCCTTGAATATTGGTGGCCTGGTGTCCATAAAATCTTTGAAGCTGCTATATTGGTTCACCCCAAGGCTACCACCCTGATTATTACCACGTTGAACGTTGTTGGCGATGGTACGCAGAAAATCCTCCATGTTCTTCTAGGATTGTTCCGCGTTGCGCTGACTCCCGAGCAACTATACGAGGAACATCTCGAGGGTAAACGGGGGAGGAGGTGGCAAATGCGGTTCATGGGGAGGTTCATTGTTGTTGCCGTGGTTTCCACCACCACCACCGGTCCCCGCACCGTTAGCACCAGTCTCAGCGGCCTCATACGTGGTTCGGCGAGTGTTTGGCATCTGCATATTTCAGCAACAAGTAATGATTGAGTGAAGCTGTAATAATTGCGAGTGAATGAAAAATTATGCCATACTGAATTTACTGGAGAGAATAAATTCATACAATAAAATAGAGGCACAACAATCGCATCCCAATTAAAACAACATCACTTAATCAAATTACTTCAACAGCAAACATCGCGTCCATACAATCAAATTGCCAGCATACATACACTAGACTTTTATGCGTTCAGATATCGCGTTCCTAATCAAGTTCCAACCACATGCCAAGTCTCATAAGTTCGAAGCAAAACACATTAGGTTACATGCCAACAAAAGAAAGGTCATCGCGACAGGACCTAGATACTAGCGCAAGGCAACTAGCCTACTCCTCAGGGCCATCATCGGGATCGGAGACATCACCATCGCCCCTAGGTGAAACTACAGGCTCATCCTCGTTGTCGTCATCGATGTCCATGCCAGCGGCGTCTGGTGGAGCATATGGGCCAACCCCATTGTAGAGCGCATGAAACTCCTCGTGCAGGTTGCTGTTATATTCCTCTAGCTCATCGACCCTCTACAGCAGAAGGTCCCTCTCATCCCAGGCTTCATTCCTTTCCTAAACCAACTGTCCAATCATGCGGTCTGCATTATTGTTGGCTTGAGTCAACGTATGCACCCGCTGCATAGCTCTATCACCTCTCTCAACTGCCTGGTCTCGCTGTAAGTTCATATCAGCCAACTGCTCCTACAAACTAGCTATAGCACGTGCCTGTCTCTTCTTCTGCTTTCTCCCCTTGAGCTTATCCTGACCACGCAAGCCAGTCAAAGTCCAGTAGGTACTCTCGAGACCCTCATACGCTCTGATGGCGGTGAACATAGCACTCACAGAATGGTTGTCGCTAGCCTATCCCTCAACTAGACCTCTGACTAAGGCACTTCCCTAAGGCTGAACCCAAATGGCATCACGAGGATCATCCCTAGGAAAGGTGCCAGCTAGAGCTGTTGCAAGCTCACTAGGAAATCTGCTCATAATATCCCTGATGACATGGAAGGCTACTCCCTCTACACCCTCAGCGGGAGTGCGACCCTCAAACTCCAAGTGCCAACCATCCCAATCTAGAGCATCACCGAGAGCAGGAACCGTGATCTCTACCACTACAAGTCCATCCTCTACTAACTGGCTCTCATTCCAGGAGTACACCAGCTCTTGACCCTCTGGGTACCCCACATCATGGAGCACTCTCCAAAGCAAGGTTGGCATGCCAAACTCGCTCAAGAAGGTGTCCGTGGTGTGGTGCTCCCTCAGGGCCAACAGACATCGAGGTGCTCTTCCTCCGGTGGACTTACGGGCGGTCTGCTTCGTGCGGGCCATCTGTAGCAAAAGTTCTTTTATTACCTCGGGGAAACATATTTTAGGTGATACAACTTTTATCAAAATGAGATAATCAATTTATAAGGGGAGGAATGCATGACATGAATGAAATGCACAAGTAATATGATGTATGTACGTGCCGTACGTTCTCACAAACTTATGAAATAAATAATTTCTAACGACGAATTCGGTGGCATACAAACGATCTCTCAAATACGTAACTAATACGTTCTACACGATAGCGTTGTTATGTACCTGTAGAAAATTCATTTCAGCCCAATTCCCAATGAATGCATAAAAGCAGTAAATTTTTATCTACACGCTCTACACGAATCCCCCGATACATGTACAACGGTAGTAACTACCTGAACCATCATCCTATTGACGGCATCGCCTCAACAGACGAAATACCCACACATGAGATACCTTTGTAAAACATGCGTAGAACATGTAATTACTCCAGCATCATATAAGCATTCACCCTAGATCGGCGGTGTATCCGATCATGCTCTCACAACTCACACTTACCGAGGCGTAGAAGCAATTGATCCATACATTACCACTTAAACAAGTGGCACTCATACAATAGCACGCCGTATGAGCGATGAAAGAGAAATATGATGCAAGAACCCCAAGTCAGTACTTAACTAAGCCACCTAAAGTCCTTAACTGGGCATAAAGGATATGACCACTAGCACACTTTATAGTTTGAAAATCACATTTTCCAAATGCCTTTTTGTTTTAAATACACTTGTGAACAGTAACACACTAAACCATGCTCTGATGCCAGCTGTAACAGAACCGACCAATTATACGAAATTAAGTAAGAAAATCATCCGCCAGAGCAGACGATTTAGCGAACTTAAGCCCGTATAACCCGGTAGTCCATGAAATCATGAAGGATTTTAAACCAACTTCCATTCCAGCCAAGATTGTAATAAGTTTAGCGGTCACCATCACATATTACATAAAAGTTTGCATCTCAGATACATCAGAGTTTAAACATAGTTATTACAAAATAAGTTCAAATAAAAGTAGCGGAAGCCATTTGTTCAAACCACACACACTCACACGGAGTTCAAATATAGTGCCAGCGAATGAACATCTCCAACAAAAGCATCAGACGAGACGTAAGGAATGACCATGCCCATGGTCCTAAGCATCACCCATCGTAGGATAAAGGCAGTTGATACAGTAGCCGTAATACATCTGCCCATATACAACAAGTGGGAATAAAACCCTGAGTACGAGAAGGTACTCAGCTAGACTTACCCGACATAACCGAAAATAAGTGACACCAAGGATTATGAAGGCTTTATAGTAGGGTAGCTGACTCATTTGCAAAGAAAGCATTTTTATCATTCTAAGATCCTTTCTAAAAACATTATTGACAAGTTAATTAATTATAACCTATCGACTAGATTTGCACCTATACTAGAGCAAACATGTGATTAAGCAGATAATGATAACCAATGATCATTAAACAACTTTCATAATGTCATATTCATTATAACTATCTAAGTGTTCCATCAACATTACTATGATGAAGTCACTCAAGTCAAGTGCTCACTGTCCAAGAGCGATGGCGATTCGAATCGATTCATAACCAGCTGGTGATTTATTCCTTACACAAACCTCACTCACCCGCTAAAGTGAGATATTGATCACCGAGTCAACTATCCAGGAATCTCGAGTTTGCCAGGAACCACATGTACCCGAGGGCCGACTGACTGCACTTTGGTCTTATCATCTCGCCCCCGTGTCCTACCACACCTGCTCCGGCACAGTGCGCTGCGGGCAATCTACTCGGCCCGAATAATCTCCCAGCTTCGTGGTCGGAAGGTACTTTATCCAGCCAGCTAAATGTAAGGCATGCGTTCAACATGACTCGAGGCCCAACAATGGTCGGTCCTTAATTGACACGGACGGAAAGCACTACAGTCCAAAACTCTGCAAGTCTCCGTCCGGTCTCAACTTCATTTAACACTTAGTTATACCATGACTTCATAGTCATCCAAGCAGATCCAGGTAACCACCTATAGCTCACAGGTGATAGGAAATCACCCGACTTCTACCGGTCTAAGCCAGCTAAGCATTGACTCGACTGCGGATACCAGGGTAACAAGGATATAGTATAACAAAGGTAGACAAGGTATAATGCAGCAACGGTTGCAAACAACTCCTGAACATAATGCATCAGTTAAAGTAAAGTATTTAATTAAAAATTGCAAACTGGGAGAAAATGCTCCGGGGCTTGCCTCTCTCGAAGGAGCTCGGACGGTGATCGGGGCACTCCGGAAGTTCCTCAACGTCCTCCTCGTCGGCTTCGGGCACTTCCTGCGGCTGCACCTCGAGCTGCTCCATGGGCTCCTCGGGTATGACGACTGGGTTCTCGGTTTGCGATCCTGTATGATGCAATGTGCGTAAGCGCTTATGCAATCGGTGCATCGAATGAGATGAATACAATGGATATGTTTGAATGCAAGGTAGTCAACATCATCCAAGAACATATACTACAAGCACATGTCATCTAATGCATTCTCTTCTACTACTAATATGCTAAATCAACACATCTTATTAAATGCTTCAAAGATACACCAAAGCTTCACTAATTTCTTAATCACACATAAAGCAACACTTGATTAAACCCTAATTAATAATAGGTTTGAATAGTAACATCTATTTTTATTGCTTAGAAAAATCTTAGAAAATTACCATAGCACAGTACTACCCTAAGTAGTCTACTATCAGATTTTCATGGTATTTGAATGAGTGGATTAGCCTACACAAAAATAACAAGCTATGGCATGATTATGAACATGAAAATACTTTGTACTGTGAAAAGTGTCAAACAATAGAGTTAGCATTTTTCCTATGATCTTCATAGCATACAATCACTGTACAAAAATTATCACATGCATGTTTTATACAAAGTTTGCTCTCTAGCTAAAATAACAAAAATCAGCCATTAAAGGCACTTGAACTACACCTCATAATTTTTCTATAGTACATGCATGACACATATTTTTCCTAGGAAGTACATTACATAAGAAGATTAACAAACTTGGAATCATATTTTTCTGAAGCCTATAGGTTTTTCTACACATTTTTCAAGTTATCAGCAATATCCATGATTAAATAAAGTTCTACAAAAAAGTATCTAAAAAATGACATGCAATAATTTTCCCAAGTAGATCTGGTGATAAGGAACCTACCAAAATTTATTTCAATAGATTTGGAGCAATTTTGAGTATCCAAACATTTTCCAAATCATTTCTTTTTTCAAATAATAAGGAAAAACCGAAAATAAAACATCCTATTGCTATTGGGCCGGCCCGGGGGAATCAGCTGGCCCACGGCCACACTTGGCCTACGCGGCCCGAGTGAAGGGAAAGAGCGGTGGCCTGGCAGGGGCTTCGGCCCACGGCCTCCTGGCCCAGCTCAGCCGAGGTGAAGGGCGTTCACGCCGGCGTCGAGACGTCACAGCGACACGGCTCGGCCAGCGGGCCGGTGGCCATTGCCGGCCAGGTCAGGGCAAGCGGGTGAGCGCCTGAGGTTTGCGAGGAGCTGGCGAATGTGGGCAGGCAGCTAGGCAGGGAGGAGAAGGGGAGGAAGGGGGAGTTCCACGGCGGCCGAGCATGGTGGCGCCATGGCCGACGACGGCGAGGCGCGAGAATGCGCTACCTGTGCTCAACAGACGGCACAATCGTAAAACCCTAGTTTTTGGGGAATTATTTTTATGGCAAAATTCTGCAATAATTTGAATACAAACTTTGCTCCAAAAATTGTGCTAAATAATTCTAGATGATTTACAAGCATAGCCAAACATGTTTTACTAACCTAGCAAGCATAATTTGGGCAAAACAACTCTTAAATAGGTGTATGCAACATTTACGTTTCACGAACATGTTTCGTATGTTTCGAAGCAGTGTTTCAGTTGTTATTTACATGATTAGGCATGTATGATTAGGATGCTTGATGATGCATGATATGCATGATTTGTAGTGCCTAAATGCTGGCATAACACTGGGGTGTTACAGTTGGCTCTGCCTCGTTCGACACCGAGGCCATGGGCTTTGCCTCGCCCGACACTAAGGCGGTGGGCTCTGCCTCGTCCGACCTCTGAGGGCGGTCTCTGCCTCATCCAACACCGAGGCCACAGGCTCTGCCTCGCCCAACACCGAGGCCATGGGCTCCGCCTCGCCCAACCTCTGAGGGCTGGCTCCACCTCGCCTGGCCTCTGGGGGCGGGCTCCGCCTCGCTCGACCTTTGGGTTTGCGCTCTGACTCACCTGACCTCTAAGGGCGTGCTTCGCCTCGCTCGACCTCTAAGGGCTGTCTCCGCCTTGCCCAACCACCGCGGTCGTGGGCTCTGCCTCGCCTGACCTTTGAGGGCAGGTTCCGCCTCGCCCATCCTCTGGGGATGGGCTCTGCCTCACCCAACCCTTGGGTTTGCGCTCCGACTTGCCTGACCTCTGAGGGCAGGCTCAGCCTTGCCCGACATTTGAGGGCTGGCTCCATCTTGGCCGACCTCTGAGGATGGACTCCGCCTCACCCAACCTCTGAGGGCTAGCTCCGCCTCGCTCGACATCGAGGCCACGGGGTCTACCTCACCCACCCTTTGAGGGTGGGCTCTGCCTCGCTCGGCCTCTGGGGACTCTGCCTCAATTGACCCTGAGGCCGGGGGATCCGACTCACCCAACGAAGACCCATACCATCGCCAACCACTCTAGGTCCAAGCAAATGGGCCTGGGTCAAAGCTCTGACACCAGGGAGGTGACCGGCATGCCCCGATATAACCCATGGCTGTGACAGGCCATACCTAGGGATTCACATTAGGAACAGCGTCGGGCATACTGGTGCGGTTCTGCCTAGCCCTCGTACGAGCACCGACAGACATGTTAGTTCACCACAACGTCCGCCAGGATGGAGTGGAGCACCACAACCGGAAGACGAAACTTGCACATGGCGCCAATGATGGCTAGGGCCACGACGTGGAGTTGTCCCTGTTGATGTCTACAGGGTCGGCGGGACCCGCGTGAAGGAAAAGATGGATCCGGCGATTCTAGAGGACTTCTTCTCCTTCTCATCCTCCTCTTTTCCCTCCACTGTAACCCGTGCTTTCCCTTGGCCTATAAAAGGGAAAGCAGGGCGTCCCATAAAGGGCATCGCAACACATCGCATCAATTGGGACGCGAATCCATCGAACTCTAAACTGACCAGAACACACAAGCACACAGCCGAGAAGCGACCGAGCTCTCAGCACCCGTTCGCTCCTCTCACCAGAGACTTGGGACATGTCCCTCTCTCGACCGTTTGTAACCCCTACTATGAACTTTTGGTGCTAGTAACACAAACAACAACAATGAACTAGACGTAGGGACATTCTGTCCGAACCAGTATAAACCTCGTGTTCTCTTAGCCCACCATCCGAGCCAGACGCGCAATATTAGAAATTTACTAGTCGGTGGCAACTCGAAACACCGACAGTTACTCAAATCAATGTGACACTACAGTAAAAAGGTAGCACTACCAACAAGCTTCAGCTAGGGAGTTAAAATGTTTTAGTGTTTCTATTGTGACATTTTTGTAGACTGCAAATGAAGCGTCCTAGTTATTCAGGAACTCAAATGTGATACAAATACTAATCCTAATTGGCTAGTAACATATTTATTACATCAGATAAGTCTCGGTCCAGTAGTCTCGAAAAGCGTGGGCAATGAAGACATGTCACGATTAGAAGTAACCAGAACATAATATATGTCCAACAGACCCAGAAACAAAAGGAATCGCAGTCAAACATCTGATCAGCCCCAATGCCATGGGCTAGCTGGGTGCAGACACAACCTTACTCGAACGCACCTTCGGAATTGAAATCTGGATCTTCCTCTATTCAACAAAGCAAGGGTGAGTACAAAGTACACAGCAAATCCAACCTTACTCTACGAAAGGGGATAACAGTACATGCATATGATATTATCAAGGATAAGACTTGGTTTTATTTGCATAAAGCTATCCTTAGACACATGCAGGGTTTCATTTCATAAATACCTTTGCAAAAGACACATATTTTCCATATATAAGAGTAATTCTGAAAAAGGGTTTGTCATAGTTTAAGTGATGCTGAACACTCTGTTCCCACAACACATGGCCGGTAACCATTCATTTCCAAAATCACACGCACGCTCATGTTTCCACTCATCCCAACCCATCTAGTTGTTGAAACCAAACCATAACCCGTCCGAGACCGCGGACATGGCTATCTAGATAGATTTTATACTCTGCAAAGGTTGTACACATTCACCACAAGTATGATGCTGTACCTTAACACCGTCGTGCAAGCACAGATCCATCAGAGCCATTACCCTCCACAGCTAAGTACTGGCGCTCACCACGGGTACACTAAGGCCACCATATCATAATATAATAATTTACAGAGCTCATTACATTTCATACAATTCCTTAGTTTCCACATATATCTCTTAGTGTTCCATTGCACACCTGTCTCTAGGTAATTGCCATACCAACTAGGGGGATTTAGACTAAGCCTTGCCACATACAAGGTCGAGTGGTTGTACGATAAAATAAGTTAGGTGAGATAAATCGTCAACTTGGTCCTTAATCAAGACAAGGCGGATATCTTCACGCTTAACCACAAAAGGTACAAGCCATGACACCACGGCATCCCACAAAAGGGATCCGATCCGCTCTATTTCTAGGGTAATTACCATCTATAACTTGTTCATTAACCCTTTCACAATACCCACAACTTATCATCACCACTCACACAGTTTTCTTTTAAAATAATTGCATTTGAGAAATCATAGTGACGAGTATTCATGATAGGTACCAAGTCCTAAGCACTGCTAAGTAATAATATTTCGTCATAGCATAGTATTTATTCCTAGGTTTGAACAAGACATTTTCTCAGGTAATATCAATCAAGGATGGCTATTCAAATGGGTTTTACCTAAGCAGCAAAAATATGTCGTACATATATCGTACATGCAATATTTAAAACGGCTTCTACAAGTTGTGTTTAAAAATGGAATCAACATGTATCAAAGGGGATTAGATTGGACTTGCCTCCGTCGGCATCCTCGAGAAACTCCTGCTGGCAATCCGGGTCCTCGGCGTCGAACTCGCGGTACTTGTCTCTGACGTCCTCGTTCTTCGGCTCGTTCGCTCCGTCAGCTAGAAGGAGCAAAACAAACACAATCAAATACTAACACTTACTCAAATGAGCTCTAAAATCATGAAATTTATATGAGAGATAGATTATGATTTTAGATAAATTTAGGAAGAAGAAGTGATGAATCGGAGTTCGGACGGAGGAGATATGGATTTTCCAAAGTGGGCTGTTAAATAATTTCGAAAATAGGAAAAAAGCATTTGGATTAATTTACACGTGATGGCTTCTGGTGCTTGGAGAGCTCTGGCGAAGTGCATTTGGGCTTTACGACTAGCACATGGGCCGCCGTATACTTCAGGTGCTATATTGGACTGCTGACTGTTGTGCGCTAACAGGTAGAAGAAAAGAACAGAGAGAGGTGCTCAGAACACAGGCGTCGTTCTTCTCTCGCCCGCCATGGATGGCTACCGAACCTCGAGAGCAGCTCGGTACAGACGAAGAGAGGAGGGGGCCAGTGACGGACCCACAGGATATGCCGGGTGGGGCACTGCATACCCTGGGATCCAGCAGTCATACATACATAATAGAAAATTTATACGTAAAAAGAGAGAGAGAGGAAGCAACGCAGCGACTCGGTTCGGCTTCTGCGCTTCCGCAAGCGCGCATACCGCGGATGCGGAGTTTGCGCCGGCCTGGGCCTGGGAGTAACTACACGCGGAGAAGTCGAGTCGTCTATCGTCGTCTTCGTCTCTGCGCCAGCGCCCAGCGGCCGGCCACGGCGGAGCTTTGGCAGTTCGGCGACGACGCGTTGAGCACTCGGGCGGATCGCATCGCCGCGTCGGGCATCGATCGGCACTTCGGCGGAGCTTCGACAGTTTGGCCTTCGGCGCGGCGCGGCCGCACGGGCCAGGAGGCCCAGGACGGCAGGACGGCAGGACACGGGACCCGGGATTGCGTCGGTCGCCGGGGCTGGGTCATCCGCGGTACGCCGCCGACTGCTCGACTGATCGGCAGGACGGCAGTTCGGCACTCCGACTCCGACGGCACTTAGTTGCAGGATTGCAGGTATTGATCTTGTTATTTGTAAAAAAAACTTTGTACTGTACTCGTATAGTCATATTTTTATTTATTTATTTATTTATGGGTGATATCTTATTATTTCAATTCGTGTTCCTGAGTTTGTTCAACAGACCACCGATTAGCAATTTAGCATCAATCGCATGTGACTATACTATTTGAGTTTCGCACGTTTGGTAATTATAAACTATTTTTCAGAAGAATTGTTGAATGATGAAGAGAAACGGCGACATTCCATCCTTTTTTTGCAAAGCAGCAAAGAAGCCAGCTGCAGCTGCTTTGAACCCTACCCCACCTCCGGTTGAAACTGTTGTGGAAGAGCAAAATCGAGAAGATAGAGCAGAAGTTGAAGAAATTGCAGATCCTTCGCCCCCGCTAGCGTCATCGCCACCGCCACCGCCCGCATCAAAGCCACCGGTGTATGACATCAATCTTCTACCATATGATCCAGGTGAAAGGCTGCCCATAAAAGATTATCATGTTAATGATCAAGATGCAATCCGTAGAGCATATATTACTAAAGGTCCTTGCAAACCTTATATACATGATTTCCCGTATCGAAACATTGGAGATACACCTCGTCGATTCAGTTTAAAGTGGCTATATAATTATGAGTGGCTTGAATATAGTATCAAGAAGGATTCTGTATTTTGCTTTATATGCTACTTGTTCAAGAAGGGCAGTAGGTCAGATGCATTTGTTGTTGATGGATGGGATAATTGGAATATAGGAAACGCCGCACTCATCAAACATAGTGGTTCTAAGGCACACAAAGCAGCTCAGGAGAGGTATATTGGTTTTATAAATCCCAAGGTAGCAATTGATTATCACATTGACAAGTGGACTGATGAGGAGCTTCGTCTTTACAAGAAAAGATTGACATATTCACTTAGATGTATCAAGTTTCTTTTGCTTCAAGGATTGGCATTCCGTGGAAATGATGAAAGTGAAGAGTCTAGCAACAGAGGCAACTTCATTGAACTTTTTTTTGTATTACACATGGTGTCGAAGTTCCTGCTATGGATGATGCTTATGTGCCTTATGGAAAATCAGCAAGGTATGCCCGTGCCCGAAACCAAAAAAATGATGACCATTTTAGAAGAGAAGTGTACGTTGGTGTCATTGATCAAATTAGTCAAGAGCTTGATAATCGGTTTGATGAGATCAACATGGAGCTACTCTCTTGTATGTCAGCCTTTAGTCCTTCCAAGTCCTTTGCTTCATTTGATGCACAGAAGCTGTGTAGATTGGCTGAATTTTATCCTAATGACTTCTCCAACAACAATTTGGTACAGCTAGAGTTGCAACTCGATAATTATATTGATGACATGAAACGAACTAAATGCTTCCAAGGTCTAGACAACATTGTTGATCTCTCAGTTAAGCTTGTTGATACAAATAGGCACAAAGTGTATGATATGGTGTACTCGCTTCTCAAATTGGTATTGCTTTTACCGGTGGCAACTGCGAGCGTTGAAAGGGTATTTTCTGCATTGGTTATAGTGAAAACAAAATCAAGAAATAAGCTAGGTGATATTGTTTTGGATGATTGTCTACAAACATTTATTGAGCGGGATATTTTTCTTTCAAGTTGATGAAGATGATATAATTGAGACATTCATGTCATTGAGAAAGCGACGGATCAACAAGTAATATTGTAAGTCTCTTATATGGATATATTTTAAAGTATTTTGTATTTCATTTGAACAATTTATATGGTTTTAGAATATGGTTTTACCGAATGAGAATATGGTTTTACCAAATTATATATGGTTTACCGAATTGCATAAGAATTTTTTTTGCTGCGCATACCCAAAGCTTCTCCTTAGCCCCTAGTTTTAGCTCCCTTTCCTTCTCAACCTCGGCCAGAAGATCGAGGATCCATTGGTGGGTCTCGGCATCCTTCTGGAGTAGCTCGTCCCGCTCCTTCTTGACCTGGGCGGTCTCCTTGTTGTCCCTCTACGACCTCGCCGACAGGGCCTCAAATGCCTTCTCGCCTCGTCAGCGTCCCAACGGGCCTCGGCCACCCGTGACCGAAGACTGTCTGCTTCCTCAGCGAGGGGAGTCAGCTCGGCCACCCTCTGCTAGGCGGCAACAAGCTGAGTGGTCACCTCCCCACGTAGCCATGCCTCCTCGATGAGGCGGTCCCAGGTTTCCTTCTGTTCACAAAGGAACCAAGACTTCCCCCGGCTACGAGCGATGAGGGACTGAAGGGAGACGATGGTCAGGATACAAAAAATATATAGAGAAAGAAAAGGGCGAGAGGCAGGATCAAGCAAATACCTGGCCAGATGGAACGACAATGTCACGCAAGGCACCCTTGGAATGGTCTAGGGCTTCCAGCACGGACATGATCCCCACGTCGAGGCTATCCCACTCCATGCTCTCGGTGGCATCATCGAGGGTGCAGAGCGTCAACGCCGGATCCTGCAGATTCATCCACCAGAGAGGGGTTCGCCCCATGCGAGCAAGTCGCTGCCTATCGATGTTAGGGCTAGGGAAGGCTCCCTACCGGCTCCAAGCGCCACTGACCCTTCTTGCTGTGACATCCCCGCCGAGAGACTCCCTCTGGTGATGGAAGGGGTCAATGGTACGGACACTAACTCCTCTCTCAGCACCACAATGTCTGGGGACCCCTCGGCCACGACCCCCTCCATCTGGCCCACGCTAGGCGCCGTCGCTAGGGCCGTTGATGGCGCGGGTCGTGCCGGTGCCTCAGGCGCAGCCATGGTTGCATTCGGCTATGGCCCGCCTATCACAGCCGCCGCCACCTCCACCTCCACCTATGTTGGCGGGGGGGCGACCTACTGCGTCGCGCCCACCATGGTCGGTGCCACGAGCACGGTCGATAGCCCCATCCGCCCCATCATCGGCAGCGGTATCGCCGCCATCGCCGGCTGCTCTGCGACCTCCAAAGGAGCCCCTTGAGCCCTCGTGTTCGCCCATCCTGCCGAGGGCATGGGCACCACCATGGGCAAAGCCTATCCGACCAGAGACGTAGTCGCACTAGCGCTACTCCTGCCTGAAACGGGCGTAGCGCCACCCGACGGTTATCGCCTTGCCTGAAGGGCGATGTTTTTCTTTGGCACAAGCGCCAAAGGATTCCGTTGCCTATCGACGCTGCAAGGGACCAAAAGCATAAGTCATGATGAAATCTAACCAAAACTAGGAAAAAACAGAGGAGCTGATAACTCACCTCCGCGCCGTCGGGCAGCAGATATGTTTCGGGGGTGAATGCCCGACCTTTGCTCTGCCCTGACGGGGCAAGGCCATTTCGAGCATGCCCTCTGCTCCTGGGTAGAGGGGCTCGCTCCCCTTGACTCTTAAGGCATGATGGTGGAGCCGCCAACCTCCGCCGACATCTCAGGCACGACAGTAGAGCCGCCCACCCCCGTTGACTCCTTAGGGAGGCCGACGGTACATCCCACCTCCGCTGGCTCCTTGGATGTACCCTACCCTCCATGGAACAGGAAGGGTCTCGACTCCGGCAAGGATGGACCGATACCTGTCAGCGCATCCTTGTTCTCCAAGATGTCCCACTCGACATCGTCGGCTACCTCGTTGTCGTCACCATCATCATCATCGTCGTCGTTGTTGGTGTCCTCCCCTGTTCCCGTGCCTACAGCTTCCGCTACCGCTTCCTCTTCTTGTCCTCCTTCACCTTCCTTAGCCACTCGTCCTCAGCGTGATTCACCGCCCTCATGGACGATCCCTCGGTAACGGTGCCGGGTGATCCATGAAGATGAAGTCCCTCAGCTGATCCCACTCCTCTCAAAGTTAGTATCAAGAGGTCGAGAAATATATTGAAGAGAAGGCACGTGAAAGGTAAACTTATGAAGATGATGTGGCCTGGTTCCAGCCACATCGGAGGATGTCCCAGCACCGGGTAGACGAAATCGAAGGCGCACCCGCATCGTCCCGCGAGAGCTCCATTGCCTCCTTGTGGCGTTGCATGATCTCAAAGTTGGGGAGTGTCCCCTTGGCGAGCACCGTTCCATCGAACGACGCCTCGGTCGCCATCGTGTATAGTGGGAGCACGCGCATCATCAACGGCATCACCCTCCTTGTGTGGTAGGCCCCGATGATGCCCGACCCCTTCAAGCCATTCTCCTTGAGGATGTGGATGGCGGTGATGTGGTCCTGGATCTTCTTCTTGTCCTTCTCTGGGACGCCCCACTTCCTCCATGACTCCAGGGCCTCTTCGATCAGGCGCTCGATGAACTCCGGCAAAGGGGCGGCAGCATCATTCTTGAGGTAGAACCACTGCGAGTGCCACCCCTTGTTGGACATTGATAGCCGCATCGACGGGTACTCGCCGACCCGATTGTTCTAGACCTAGATACTGGTGCACCCCATTTGCATGTGCAGCTCTTGCCTACTACTCTTCTCCCTCTTCTTCTAGAGGGTGATGGTGAAGAATTACCTCCATAAATTGAAGTGGGGGTTGATCCCTAGGAACCCCTCACATAGGGTGATGAACGCCACCATGTGCTGGATCCCGTTGGGATTGAGATGTTGCACTTCGATCTAGTAGTAGTGCAGCAGCCCCCGAAGAAATATGTGGGCGGGGATCGCAAACCTATGCTCATAGAAGTGGGCGAACGACACCACATAGCCATTGGGCGGCGACGACACGTCCTCCTCGCCAGGTAGCAGCCACTCCTCGGCCATGGTCCGTGCACGGAGAAGACCACGATGGACGAGGCCCTCCATGCATTGGAAGGTGAGGTCAGAGCGGCACCACGGATCCATTAGAGATGGGGGCGGGTGGATGCGAGCTCAGCGGCGGTGGGGATGCAGAGACAGGAAACCTGAGCAATTAGCGACGATGGTCGTGGATGCGGAGGTAAGGATGCAAGGTATGGAATCCGGGGGCGAACCCTTTGGTTTTACAGGGATGACGGATGCGAGGAAACCAAATGCCCGTCTAGATCTCTGTGCCTACCATGATCTACCACAACATCACACTGAGGGACGTGCGCACACAATCTCTGTTCGCTCCCTTGGAAAACTCACCGGACATTTCACCTCTTAAGATAGGCCACGACTCATCCGAGTAAGAGGAATACTGATCTAAAAACGCCTCTATGGCCTGACTGGGCCCAGGAGTTCATAGGTCAGCACATCGACAGGTTCAACAACTGCTCTAGGCGCCTTTAGGGTGAGAGGTGGAAAGGGATGGGCCTGCTAGTGGCCAGTACCCAGGCGCACGAGCATCACGGGCATCCCGGCCCACGTTCGAGTCTCGACCGGTTATGATCCATGGTTTTTTCGAAGAAAGATACTTAGCCCTCGGGGCTGATCGAACAGACCCGTGAACTATATGGATTGACCGCTGAGAATCTGGGGTCAGTCACCAAGCTGGATCCCCATGAATGGGATGCTAGGGGCCCCACTTAGACTTGCCCATTAACAGCTCATCGGGTGCCATAAGTCGTCCTTAAAGGAAAATCATGGCATGGCTCGGCCCCTCCGTTTTTATTAGAAAAATGCTTAAGGGAAGACAATCGCAAAGATGAACCAATCCTCGACCGGGCCCTGCTATGGGAGGGGGCTCAAGGAAGGGGAATCACCACCCCCAGGTCACGCTGTGGGCAACAAAAGAAGGTCGAGGTCTTTAGAGTCCTCTCATTCGAAAAAGCCTCCAAAGGAGTATACTACTCCTCCGTAGGCTCGGGGGCTACTATCGGGGACCAATACTAGGGTACCCGAAGAGGAGGAGCAAAAAACCATCAACATTAATTCATCCGAGCAATCAAGAGCGCGACTACAGCTCTAACCGACCCCTAGGTGCGCAAGCTCTGCCTCGCCCAGCCTCTGGGGGTGGTCTCTGCCTCGCCCAACACCGAGGTCAAGGGCTCTGCCTCACCCATTCTCTGAGGGCGGGCTCCGCCTCGCTTGATCCTTGGGTTTGCGCTCTAACTCATCTGACCTCTGAGGACGGGCTCTGCCTCACCCAACACCAAGGCCATAGGCTCCGCCTCACCCAACCTCTGAGGGCTGGCTCCGCCTTGTCCGACACCAAGGCCGCGGGCTCCGCCTCGCTCGACCTCTGAGGACGGGCTCCGCCTCATCCGACACTGAGGTCGTGGGCTCTGCCTTGCCCGACCTCTTAGGGCGGGCTCTGCCTCGCTCGACCTCTGAGGGCGGGCTCTGCCTCGCCCGACACCAAGGTTGAGGGCTTTGCCTCGCCCGACCTCTAAGGGTTGGCTTCGCCTCGTTCGACACCGAGGCCATGGGCTCTGCCTCGCCCGACACTAAGGCTGCGGGCTCTGCCTCGCTCGACCTCTAAGGACGGGCTCCACCTTATCTGACACCGAGGCCATAGGCTCTGCCTCGCCCGACACTATGGCCATGGGCTCTGCCTCACCGAACCTTTGAGGGCTGGCTCTGCCTCACCCGGCCTCTAGGGGCGGGCTCTGCCTCGCTCAACCCTTAGGTTTGCGCTCTGACTCGCCTGACCTCTAAGGGCATGCTTTGCCTCGCTCGACCTCTAAGGGTTGTCTCCGCCTTGCCCGACCACCGAGGTCGCGGGCTTTGCCTCACCTGACCTTTGAGGGCTAGTTCCGCCTCGCCCATCCTCTGGGGATGGGCTCTGCCTCGCCCAACCCTTGGGTTTGTGCTCCGACTTGCCCGACCTTTGAGGGCGGGCTCAGCCTCGCCCGACCTTTGAGGGTTGGCTCCGTCTTGCTCGATCTCTGAGGATGGACTCTGCCTCACCCAACCTCTGAGGGCTGGCTCCGCCTCGCCCGACACCGAGGCCACGGGGTCTACCTCACCCACCCTTTGAGGGCAGGCTCCGCCTCGCTCGGCCTCTAGGGACTCTGCCTCAACTGACCCTGAGGCCGGGAGATCCGACTCACCCAACGAAGACCCATACCACCGCCAACCACTCTAGGTCCAAGCAAATGGGCCTGGGTCAAAGCTCTGACACCATGGAGGTGACCGACACGCCCCGATATAACCCATGGCTGTGATAGGCCATACCTAGGGATTCACATTAGGAACAGCGTCGGGCATACCGGTGCGGTTCTGCCTAGCCCTCGTACGAGCACCGACAGACGTGTTAGTTCACCACGATGTCCGCTAGGACAGAGTGGAGCACCACAACCGGAAGACAAAACCTGCACATGGCGCCAATGATGGATAGGGCCACGATGTGGAGTTGTCCCTGTTGATGTCTACAGGGTCAGCGGGACCCACGTGAAGGAAAAGATGGACCTGGTGATTCTAGAGGACTTCTTCTCCTTCTCATCCTTCTCTTTTCCCTCCACTGTAACCCATGCTTTCCCTTGGCCTATAAAAGGGAAAGCAGGGCGTCCCATAAAGGGCATCGCAACACATCGCATCAATTGGGACGTGAATCCATCGAACTCTAAACCGACCAGAACACACAAGCACATAGCCGAGAAGTGACCGAGCTCTCGGCACCCATTCGCTCCTCTCACTAGAGACTTGGGACATGTCCCTCTCTCGACCGTTTGTAACCCCTACTATGAACTTTCGGTGCTAGTAACACAAACAGCAACAACGAACTGGACGTAGGGACATTCTGTCTGAACCAGTATAAACCTCGTGTTCTCTTAGCCCACCATCCGAGCCAGACGCGTAATATTAGAAATTTACTAGTCGGTGGCAACTTGAAACACCGACAGTTACTCAAATCAATGTGACAGTACAGTAAAAAGGTAGCACTACCAACAAGCTTCAGCTAGGGAGTTAAAATGTTTTAGTGTTTCTATTGTGACATTTTTGTAGACTGCAAATGAAGCGTCCTAGTTATTCAGGAACTCAAATGTGATACAAATACTAATCCTAATTGGCTAGTAACATATTTATTACATCAGATAAGTCTCAGTCCAGTAGTCTCGGCAAGCATGGGCAATGAAGACATCACGATTAGAAGTAACCAGAACATAATATAGGTCCAATAGACATAGAAACAAAAGGAATCACAGTCAAACATCTGATCAGCCCCAATGCCACAGGCTAGCTGGGTGCAGACACGACCGTACTCGAACGCAGCTTCGGAATTGAAATCTGGATCTTCCTCTATTCAACAAAGCAAGGGTGAGTACAAAGTACTCAGCAAATCCAACCTTACCCTACGAAAGGGGATAACAGTACATGCATATGATATTATCAAGGATAAGACTTGGTTTTATTTGCATAAAGCTATCTTTAGACACATGCAGGGTTCCATTTCATAAATACCTTTGCAAAAGACACATATTTTTCATATATAAGAGTAATTCTGAAAAAGGGTTTGTCACAGGTTTAAGTGATGCTGAACACTCTGTTCCCACAACAGATGGTCGGTAACCATTCATTTTCAAAATCACACGCACGCTCATGTTTCCACTCATCCCAACCCATCTAGTTGTTGAAACCAAACCATAACCCGTCCGAGACCGCGGACATGGCTATCTAGATAGATTTTATACTCTGCAAAGGTTGTACACATTCACCACAAGTATGATGTTGTACCTTAACACCGTCGTGCAAGCACAGATCGATCAGAGCCATTACCCTCCATAGCTAAGTACTGGCGCTCACCATGGGCACACTAAGGCAACCATATCATAATATAATAATTTACAGAGCTCATTACATTTCATACAATTCCTTAATTTCCACATATATCTCTTAGTGTTCCATTGCAACCTGTCTCTAGGTATTTGACATACCAACTAGGGGGATTTGGACTAAGCCTTGCCACATACAAGGTCGAGTGGTTGTACGATAAAATAAGTTAGGTGAGATAAATCATCAACTTGGTCCTTAATCAAGACAAGGCGGATATCTTCACGCTTAACCATAAAAGGTACAAGCCACGACACCACGGCATCCCACAAAAGGGATCCGATCCGCTCTATTTCTAGGGTAATTACTGTCTATAACTTGTTCATTAACCCTTTCACAATACCCACAACTTATCATCACCACTCACACAGTTTTCTTTTAAAATAATTGCATTTGAGAAATCATAGTGACGAGTATTCATGATAGGTACCAAGTCCTAAGCACTGCTAAGTAATAATATTTCGTCATAGCATAGTATTTATTCCTAGGTTTGAACAAGACATTTTCTCAGGTAATATCAATCAAGGATGGCTATTCAAATGGGTTTTACCTAAGCAGCAAAAATATGTCGTACATATATCGTACATGCGATATTTAAAACGGCTTCTACGGTTTGTGTTTAAAAATGGAATCAACATGTATCAAAGGGGATTAGATTGGACTTGCCTCTGTCGGCATCCTCGAGAAACTCCTGCTGGCAGTCCAGGTCCTCGGCGTCGAACTCGCGGTACTTGTCTCCGACGGCCTCGTTCTTCGGCTCGTTCACTCCGTCAGCTAGAAGGAGCAAAACAAACACAATCAAATACTAACACTTACTCAAATGAGCTCTAAAATCATGAAATTTATATGAGAGATAGATTATGATTTTAGATAAATTTAGGAAGAAGAAGTGATGGAATCGGAGTTCGAACGGAGGAGATATGGATTTTCCAAAGTGGGCTGTTAAATAATTTCGAAAATAGGAAAAAGGCATTTGGATTAATTTACACGTGATGGCTTCTGGTGCTTGGAGAGCTCTGGCGAAGTGCATTTGGGCTTTACGACTAGCACATGGGCCGCCTTATACTTCAGGTGCTATATTGGACTGCTGACTGTTGTGCGCTAACCGGTAGAAGAAAAGAACAGAGAGAGGTGCTCAGAACACAGGCGTCGTTCTTCTCTCGCCCGCCATGGATGGCTACCGAACCTCGGGAGCAGCTCGGTACAGACGAAGAGAGGAGGGGGCGCAGCTTGGGGGAGACAGAGGAGTAAAGGCGTGAGGACAGCGGCGGGTCACGGGAACGAGTCGAGCGGCATGCTCAGTTGCTTAGACTGACCCCAGTGACACCCAGATGCAAAATAGGTCACGCACAGTGTTTTTGTACTAAAAACACGTTTCAACGGATGACCCAAACCAAAGACGCATTTTGCGTTCAAGCTGATCCGAGACGCAAATAAACGTCTCCAGACAGTGACGACGCAAATCGGCCAAACAAAGAAAAAAAAATGGAATGCACCATTCCCCATCCTCTTCGTCGCTCGCTCCGTCCCGACGCGGCGGCGGAATCGGCGGCGGCGCCTCCCGCGGTCCCTCGCGTCCGTCCACCCTCCGCCCCCTTGTCCTCTCGCACTTGCTTCGCTTTCTTCTTCGTCTCCCGCCTGCTCTGCTGCTACGTCTCTCCCGTGCTGCCGCCTTCTGTGCGTGCCTCGCCGTCGCCGTTTGTCGGCCGGCCGCCGTGGCGGACCTGTGGCGTCGCGCGTCGGCCGTCGGTACGCTGCTAACTGCTCTGCGCTTCCGGCCGCCGTTGTACCTTCGCTGCTCCCTCTTCCCTCCTCTTCTGCTTACGCCCGCGGCGTTTCTTGCCTCCGTCCACTCCCTGTGTCGGCCTTTCCTCAGCGCCTCACCTGATCTCGCGCCGGAGCTCGCAGCTCGGTGGCCGGCCGCAGGGAAGACGAAGACAGAGGAGCAAGCGGCACCGACGGAGGAAACTGCGAGTCTTCTTTTTGGGTTAGTTGTTGGAGAAGGTTGGTTTTTTGCGTCCGTGACTCTTTGTTGTACGTGACCCAAATCCTATAATAGGTCTCGTGTTTGCGTTCTACCGTTGGAGACAGTCTTATGTGCGTGTTTAAAGCTTGTACTTCTATGTCGCTTGTGCTGCGTGCTCTGCCTTGCTCTATCTACTGCTGGTGCTGTGTACTGCAGAGGCTGCTTGTGCTCGGCTAAACAGGAGGGAGGAGGAAGAGGGAGATGGGGCCCACGATGTCGCGGTGGTGCGCGGTCACTGTGGTCGGCGAGGGGGTCCGAGCGTGGGTGCGCCATGGCGGTAGTGGCGGGGCCGGCACACGCGGGCGCTGTCAGGCGAGGGCAAGCAGAGCGCGCGCGAGGGAGAGAGGTGGAAGACGGCCGGAGATATTCTCATGGTGGCGTGTGGAGCAAGAGTCAAAAAAAAAGTGGTGGCTTTGAGATGGGTGCGATTTCAGGAGGATAAAAATAGTGCTCAGATGACTTTAGTTTTCAAAATAGATTTTAAAAATATTTTTTGAGCGAGTGATTTTAAGATTTGAATTTTTACATATGAACTCCAAAAAATTATGAAATTTGAAAGTAAGCTAATGTAATCCTCTTATAATTTAGTGCACATATGCCATTGCTACGGAAACAAAGAAAGCGACAAAAATGATATGATCATATTGTGTTTTTTATTTTTAAAAAACTATTATATTACTTTATATATAAATGTATTAATATATCATTTATATTGATGGTTCTATATATAATATGATCTTATTTGTGCTTGATCTGTTTTTATCAACAAACAATACATGATATATAGAAATCATATTCATGCTTGGTCATGGATACATGGAAGTATGAGAAAAATTATATAGAGCCAAATAGGCAGTCCATTGTATAAGTTATCTTCCCTATATTGAGAAAAAGAAAACTTAAAAGACAACAACTCGTCTGTGGGTTATACATGTCCTTAAGTGTTTAGTGTCATTCGGGTTAAAGGATAATATTTTCGGACAGGTACCTACGGGTTCATCCTGTCTTGTCTAGGGTTTTGAAGTTAGGGACTACTATGTTTGGCATAATGCATTTAAGTGTGTTTTGATTATGATTTCAAAACAATGAAAGGTAGTAGAAAATAAACTAGACTATCAGGAGACATAACGCATTTATGTTAATTTCATGGTTATATGCATGACGTATGCCTAGCACATGAAGTCTAGTAGCTGACACATATACTCCATCTATCCTAGAATAAAGCTACGTCTATGAATTTGAATGGAGCAAGCTAGTGTGGTTGGAAAATTAGACTACTACTGCAACATCCCGAAACCTCCCTACCTAAGATGTCACCACAAGAGATAGAATCTAGAGTGATCAACAATAATTTTGACATTATTTCACCTTAAAACAAAAGCAGTGCAGATAAAGAGAGATATACATAAGCACACTATCAAGATATAGCATCCTAACGAGCATATAAGCATCAACGACAGACTACAACAAACAACATAACAAGAACCACAAGTAGAAGCTCCACTTTCAATGATGGTATCATTACAGCACAAGTTTTCACACTAAAAGATGACATGAACATGCCGAGTGTGCCGCTACTTTCCCACCCTTCAAGCAAAAGCCACCTGAGCGTCTGGAAAGATAGAAACGAGGTGTGAAATATAAAAATCTCAGTAAGTAAACTGCTTGAACAAGCTATTTAAACTACAAGTTCATTAAGTATCAATTTAGTCTTCACTTATATGTAAACCAACAACAATGAGAGAAATCCAACAAGTGATACAACCTCATATAAGATAAAGATTAATCGCCATCAAACCTTAGAGCAGCATAGTTTCTCACAAACTCACTTGAAAGCATCTAGGCCCCTAGTTGGGTTTCGGTGATTAATGACAATACGAGATTACTATGACTAACGTGTGTTTTGCAGAGGCAATTAAGTTAGGTCATGGTAATGAAGATCGATTGGGCAATCAAAGTTGTCATGTCCCCTCGTTGGAAATCGTTTCGGTTTTCAAAGGATGGACAACAAGGTTAAGGATGACTAGTTCTAAGTGTCGATTGGAGTTGGAGAGACACTTAGAGTAGTTTAGGACTTTGTTTTTCCTTTGGCCGTACTATTAAGGGGGGTATGGACGGGTAGCTTGACCTAGTTGAGTCTAGTGAGTTAGGTGTGGTGCACACTTGTTAAAACTAGCTCTAGGTAGCTCCTATGAAGCCCTTTGATCCCATGGAGCAACTTCATTCTCAAATGATCGAGAGTTGGAAGTGAATGGAGGGTCAAATACTGGCCGGACGCTGGCTTCGGTGCGACCAGACGCTGGCCGTAGGGTCCAGTCAGTTCATTTGACCAAGGAGAACAAGTCTGGTGTGACCGGACGCTGGAAGGTCAATGTGACCGGACGCTGAGGGCCAGCGTCCGGTCGACTCCAGTAAGGGTCTAGACTTGAGAAAGTGTGACCGGACACGTCCGGTCAATCCTGACCGGACCCTGAGTATCCAGCGTTCGGTCGAGTCCAGTAAGGTTCCAGTAAGGGTTTTATGCGACCGGACGCGTCCGGTCAGTGCTGACCGGACCCTGCCAGCGTCCGGTCAACTCATTACTACTGGTTCGCGGGTTGAACTGACCAGAGCGTCCGATCAACACGATCGGAGCGTCCGGTCACCCCGCAGAAGCTCATAATGGTTCGTTTTTCAGGCTGCCTTATAAATAGAAGCTCCACTCGTGTGTGGAGTCACTTTTGCTCATTCCAACAGCTGAGAAATACGTCTGTGAGTGCCAAGAAGAGTAAGGTCCTAGTGAGGTGTTTGTGATTTGAGAATCCAAGAGTGAAACCTCATTAGTGAATCAAGACTAGACAAGTGTGCATTCATCTTCTCATTAGGCTTTGCGTGGTCAAGTGAGAGTTCATGCTTGTTACTCTTGGTGATCGCCATCACCTAGATGGCTTGGTGGTGATTGGGAGCTTGGTGTTCACCCGGCGGAGCTTGTGGGTGACCCAACTCAAGTTGTGAGCGGCTTTGGGTGATTCGCCGCGACGGAGTGTCGAAGAATCAACCCGTAAAGAGCACTTGATCCTTGCGCGGATCAAGGGGGAGCTACACCCTTGCACGGGTGCTCCAACGAGGACTAGTGGGGAGTGGCGACTCTCCGATACCTCGGCAAAACATCTCCGCGTTCCTCTCTCCATTTACTTTGAGCATTTATTTTAAGTATTTACTTTGAGCAATTCAATACTTGTCTTTACATTCATAGAATTGCCATGCTAGAGTAATTTTGGAACATAGGTTGCAAGTCTTGTGTGTGTTAATTTGATAGAAACACTTTTCTAGGCACAAGGGGTTAATTGGGCTATCCGTAGGATTTGATTATTGCAAGAAAATTTAGAATTAGCCCAATTCACCCCCCCTCTTAGGCATCTTGATCATTTCAATTGGTATCAGAGCCTCGTGCTCACGTTTTTAAGCTTAACCGCTTAGAGTAAGATGTCTCACGGGGATGGACCTCCTCCTATCTTCGAGGGGGATGATTTTCCATATTGGAAAATTCGCATGGAGGCATACCTAGAAGCTCTAGACGTTGGAATACTTAGAGCCGCCTCTCAAGGGTTCCCAACACCTAAGAATCCTGCACAACTTCAAGGCGATGAAGTGAACTATGAAAAATGGAATACAAAGGCTCGCAACACCATCTTTAGAGGTCTTTGCAAAGATGTGTTCAACCACATAAGGAACCACAAAGACGCCCATGCACTATGGTCGGACATTTGTGCGCTCCATGAGGGAACTAAGAGTGAGCGTGAGGAACGTTATCATCTTGTGATTAAAAAGCTAAATTCATTTGAGATGCTTCCCAAAGAATGTGCTAATGAGATGTATTCATGTTTGAATGTTCTTGTAGAGGAAGTCAATGGGCTTGGACTTACTCAAATGTCGCCATCCGACGTTGTGAGAAAGATCTTGAGTGTCCTCCCCATTGACAAATATGGCCATATTGTGACCGTGCTACACCAAGGTGATCTTTCCACCGCTACACCGACACAAATCTTGGGAAAGATCAATGCTCATGAGATGTACATGCACATCACCCCACAAGATGGCTCATCCTCTACAAAGAAGAAAGAGAAGGACTTAGCATTCAAAGCTAGCCAAGATAAGGGCAAAGCAAGACTTGAGTATGAGAGCTCAAGTGATGAAGATGATGAAGAAAGCCTTGCTCTCATGGTGAAGAAGACCGCCAAGATGCTAAAAAGGCTAAACAAGAGTGGCATCAAGTTTGACGGCAAGAAGAAGAAGTTCTTCACTAGCTCAAGAAGAAAGCCAATCTCCGAGATGGATTGCTACAATTGTGGCGAACTTGGCCATCTAGCTCATTAATGTACAAAGCCCAAGAAAGACAAGTTCAAGAACAAGAACAAGGGCAAGAAAGATGACTCAAGCAATGAAGATGAAGATGAGAAGAAAAAGAACAAGCCATATAAGAAGAGAGATGGCAAAAAGAGGGACTTCTACAAGAAGAAGAAAGGTGGAAAGGCCTATATTGTCGGTGATTGGCTCACGGACATTGATTCATCAAGTGGGTCATCCGATGATGATAGTGACGATGAAAAGGTGGCCGCCATTGCTATTGATCTTACATCTTCACCGCCATCATTGCCATCATCCTCTACACACCTATGCCTTATGGCCAAAGGTGAACACAAGGTAACTAAGAGTGATGATAGTAGTGATGATGAACATGCTAGTGATAATGATAGCGATAGCGATGATGATGACTCACCTACATATGATGATCTTGTCAAAATATTAAGAAAATACACTAAGATCATTAGAAAGAGTAGAGCTACAAATGAAAAGCTTGATGCTAAAAATGATTCACTCTTAGCTAAGTGTGATACATTGGAAAAGGCTAATGATGAGCTTCGAGAAACTAATGATGCTATATTATCCAAACTCAAGGAGCTCAAATCCTCCAAGAAAGAGCTTAAAGATAAACATGATAAACTTGAGTGGGTGCACAATGAACTCATCACTAGCCACAACAAGCTAAAAGATGAATACACTACTCTTAAGATTAATCATGATACTCTTGTTATTGCTCAAGAATTTTTACCAAATGAGCCACATGATGCTACTAAGCATGTTGTCAAGATTGATATTGCTACTTCATGTGATGATTTAATTGATGAAAGCATTGAGCATGGATCTAGTAGCAAAGGCAAGCAAGTGGTTGAGTGCAATGACTATGATGAGTATGTCAAGCTCAAGAGTGACAATGAGAAGCTCATGAAAGATCTTGAAGAGATGAAAAGTCACAACACCATTGTGCTAGAAACTCTTGATCATGACAAAGAGTTGATCCTTGAGAATGAGAAGCTCAAAGAAGAAAACAAGAAACTCAAAGAAGAGAAAAACGATGATATTCTCAAGGAAGAGAACAAGAAGCTCAAGATGGAGAAAGAGCATCTCAAGGTGGGATTGAGCAAGTTTGCTAGAGGCAAGCATCTCCAAAGTGAGCTACTCATGAATACCGTCATGAAGATGGATAGAAGTGGCATGGATATATGGCAAGTGTAGAGAAGATGAAGGCCCAAGCTCAACACCAACAATCAAAGCCAAAGCTAAAGCCAAAGAGATGTTTTGAGTGTGGACAAGAAGGCCACTTTGCTCATGAGTGTCAAACTCCACCACCACAACCCTTGCCCAAGCATGCTAGACCCTTTGCTTTCAATGCTCACTACATGCTTAGAAAAGATTCTAGTGGAAAGATGAAAGTCATGTTCTTAGGACCCTCCAACAAGAGTAGGCCTAAGAAGATTTGGGTGGCTAAGTCACTTGTTGAGAAGGTGAAGGGCCCTCAATAAGTTTGGATCCCTAAAGCTTGAATCTCTTGTGTGTAGGTGAACTACAAGACCGGTGGAAGTCATTGGGTTATTGATAGTGGTTGCACTCAACATATGACCGGTGATCCTCATATGTTCACCTCACTAGATGAAGAGGTAGATGGACAAGAGAAAATAACATTTGGAGATAATTCAAAGGGGAAGGTTAAAGGATTGGGCAAAGTGGCAATATCAAATGATCATTCCATCTCCAATGTGCTCTATGTTGCTTCATTGAGCTTCAACTTGCTATCCGTTGGGCAATTATGTGATCTTGGCTTTCAATGTTTATTCACTGAGAAGGAGGTTGTTGTATCCAAGGTAGATGACAATCAAGTGATATTCAATGGATTTAGATACAACAACTTATATCTAGTTGACTTCACCTCCGAAGATGCAAACTTGAAGACTTGCCTATTCACCAAAACAACACTTGGGTAGCTATGGCATAGAAGACTTGCTCATGTTGGGATGAGCTCACTCAAGAAGCTTATGAAGAATGATTTGGTGAGAGGGTTGAAGGATGTGAAGTTTGAGAAGGACAAGCTTTATAGTGCATGTCAAGCCGGCAAGCAAGTTGCAAACACTCATCCAACCAAAGCTTTCATGTCAACCACAAGAGTGCTAGAACTCCTACACATGGATTTATTTGGACCAACAACATACAAGAGTTTGGGAGGAAATCTCTATTGTCTTGTGATTGTGGATGACTATTCAAGGTATATATGGGTGTTCTTCCTTCATGACAAATCCGAAGTTGCTTCTTGCTTCAAGAAGTTTGCCAAGAGAGCTCAAAATGAATTTGAGGTGAAGCTCAAGAAGATAAGAAGTGATAATGGCAAAGAGTTTGACAACACAAACATAGAAGCTTATTATGATGAAGTTGGAATCAAACATGAAGTCTCCGCAACTTATACTCCTCAACAAAATGGTGTAGTTGAGAGGAAGAACCGGACTTTGATCACTCTTGCAAGGACAATGCTAGATGAGTACAACACCCCCGAAGCTCTATGGGCGGAAGCAATCAACACCGCATGTTATGCATCTAATCGCCTATTCCTTCAAAAGTTCCTTGGCAAGACACCTTATGAGTTGCTCAATGGGAAGAAGCCGGACATCTTATTCTTTAGGGTGTTTGGTTGCAAATGCTACATCTACAAGAAGCGGCAACACCTAGGGAAGTTTCAAAGACGTTGTGATATAGGTTTTCTTGTTGGTTACTCATTGAAGTCCAAAGCATATAGAGTATTTAATCATGCCACCGGCTTGGTTGAAGAAACATATGATGTGGAATTTGATGAATCTAACGGCTCCCAAGGAGCACATGAGAATCTTGATGATGTAGGTGATGAACCATTGAGAGAGGCTATGAAGAATATTCCAGTGGGAGACATCAAGCCAAAAGATGATGAAGATGATGTACAAGTCATTAACCAACCTTCTTCATCAAGTGTACCATAAGATGGTGAAAAAGATAGGAGAGTAGAAAATGAAGATACTCATATCTCCCATGAGCAAATGGTGGTACAAGCACAAGATGTTGATGCTCCACAACCTCCTCCTCAAGTGGTCAATAGAAGAAATACACCTCTCCTATAAGATCATCCACAAGATCTCATCATAGGAAGTCCATCAAAGGGTGTAATGACTCGATCTCAAAAACTTACTTCATTTATTGCTCATCACTCTTTTGTCTCTTGCTATGAGCCTACCAAGGTAGAAGAAGCTCTTAAAGATCTGGATTAGATCAATGCCATGCATGAAGAGTTGAACAACTTCACTCGCAATGAAGTTTGGACTCTTGAAGAGCGACCAAAAGGTGCAAGAGTCATTGGAACAAAGTGGGTGTTTCGCAACAAGCAAGATGATCAAGGTGTTGTTGTGAGGAACAAGGCAAGACTAGTTGCAAAGGGGTTCTCTCAAGTTGAAGGCTTGGATTTTGGAGAGACCTTTGCACCGGTTGCAAGATTAGAAGCCATTCATATCCTACTTGCATATGCATCACATCATGAAATGAAACTATATCAAATGGATGTGAAAAGTGCATTTTTAAATGGCTTTATTAATGAACTAGTCTATATTGATCAACCTCCCAGGTTTGAAGACCCTAGATATCCTAATCATGTTTATAGGTTGTCCAAGGCACTATATGGGCTTAAGCAAGCCCCAAGAGCTTGGTATGAGCGCCTTCGGGACTTTCTTATTGAGAAGGGCTTCACCATTGGGAAGGTCGACACTACACTATTTACCAAGAAGCTTGATGGGTATATCTTTATTTGTCAAGTATATGTTGATGATATCATCTTTGGAACATCAAATAAAGACTCATGCAAAGAATTTGGTGAATTGATGTCGAAGGAATTCGAGATGTCAATGATTGGTGAGCTTACATTCTTTCTTGGTTTTCAAGTCAAGCAAATGAAAGAAGGCATCTTCATCTCTCAAGAGAAATATACAAAAGATCTTCTCAAGAGATTCAAGATGGATGAATGTAAGCCAATCAAGACACCAATGCCTACAAATGGACATCTCGACCTAGATGAGGGAGGTAACCCGGTTGATCAAACTCTCTACCGTTCTATGATTGGTAGCTTGTTATATTTAACCGCATCTAGGCCCGACATCATATTTAGTGTGTGTATGTGTGCTAGATTTCAAGCTAGTCCTAAGGAAACACATTTAATTGCTGTAAAAAGAATCCTTAGGTATCTTAAGCACACACCAAGCATTGGCCTTTGGTATCCCAAAGGAGCTTTATTTGAATTAATTGGCTATTCCAATTCGGATTACGCCGGATGCAAAGTTGATAGAAAGAGCACATCCGGAGGGTGCCATTTGCTTGGTAGATCACTTGTGTCTTGGTCCTCCAAGAAACAAAATAGTGTGGCTTTGTCCACCGTCGAAGCAGAATACATTGCCGCGGGTGCTTGTTGTGCACAAATACTATACATGAAACAAACTTTGCTAGACTATGGAGTAGTTCTAGAGAAAGTACCTCTTTTGTGCGACAATGAAAGTGCGGTAAAACTTGCAAATAATCTGGTTCAACACTCTCGCACCAAGCACATAGATATCCGCCATCACTTTCTAAGAGATCATGTTGCTAAAAATGATATATCACTAGAAGGTGTAAGATCCGAAGATCAATTAGCAGATATCTTCACTAAACTGCTAGATAAGGCTACTTTTTGTAGATTGCGGAATGAGCTCAATGTACTTGATTTTAGTAACTTCACTAAAAACTGAGCTTGTGTTGTCCCTTGCATTCATTGTAATATACAACATGCTTAATTTGTGGCAATGCATATAGGGCTTATCTAACATGGTTAAGATAACCGTCGAAAAGCGTGTGAAGAAGCTTAACCTTGGATCAAACTTGACAAGCAACTAGATTTACTTACAAGTATAGCATATGCATGAATGTTGTTCTGTCGTTTTGTTCCATTTGCCCTCTTGTTGCCTATTTTCTTAAAAAGAATTATAGCCTAAGGCAAAATATTTTGAAAAATATGAGGGTTTGAGAGAGGTCACTCACATCAGTCCCAATTGGTGCTTATTTGGATCTTATTCAAGTTAGGACTTGATTGGGAACAGGCAGCGCAAAGGAACCTTAAAGATTTGCTGGAAAAGGTGCACCGGATGCTGCACCGGACGCTGCTGTCCAGCGTCCGATCAGTTCACAGGAGGTGAACTGCTGCCGAAGGAGTGACCGGACACTGCGTCTGTGCGTCCGGTCAGGAGGGGATCCAGAGTCCGGTCGATCAAAGGAAGAATAGGCTGTACTGACCGGACCCTGCCTGCGTCCGGTCATGGACCACCGGACGCGTCCGGTCCCGATTCCAGAGGAATTAGACCTCTCTAGAATCGACCGAACGCTGGGTGGTAGCGTCCGGTTGCTACCACCGGAGCGTCCGGTCAGTGGATCTCGCGTGGCTTCAGGACTCTTTTCTCCGTTTCCTTCTCTGTCGCGTTTGGGACCCTCATATAACCACTGCCTTTGAGTTGTTTCCCCGTGACCTAGCCCAAGCTGCCATTGCCGCCGCCTCCTGTGCCTCCACAGCTCGCCAGCCGCGCGCCGCCGCGCAGCAAGCTCCGCCCGAGCCTCCCTGCGCACCACCGTGCCACCGCTGCACTGTGCCCTCCGCGCCGCCGCACTGCCCTATCCGCGCCCGTGCTCCACCTCTTGCTGGAGTCGTCGTGCCCTAGCCAGAGCAGAGCGCCGCCTCTCCAGGTCACCACCAGGCAGTGCCTTCCTCGCCGTCATTTTCTTCGGTAAGGACGTGCCTTTGAATCTGCATTTAGTTGCCCGTGACCTAGATTGAGTTCTTCAAGCATTGATTTCACATTATGTCAGGGCCATTGATTCACTACTTACCCTAACCCTAGCTCGGTTCTGAGGATCCCCCATGTGACATCTCATCTTTTCTCGGATCACCGTCCGTTAGGTAGAAAGCCATTCGATTCAAATTCGTATCTGCATTACTTTCTCTATTAGGGTTTCACATCTATTAGATATATTGTATTTATTTGTATATCCATCTATTCTATCTTGCAGCGTGTCGTGCCGCTGAGTTTCGTGTGATAGTTGTCAGATAACTCGGAGCTAAGCTCGCGAGTAAGGATCAAGGCCAAGCCTCGGGAGTGTCAGTTTGTCTGTTGATCTTCATCAGCGGCAGTTCACCCTCTTGTCAGTTCAGATGGCTTGCACCAAGAACGTCGGTGGTGGCCCAGGTGATGATGATCGGAGGCCCCCACCTCGCCAGCCTGTAGGATCAAAGGGCAAGTCAACCAAACAGGTGACATCCAAGAAGCGCAAGTACCCTGACGCAGAGACAGTGAGAGCAGCAGCTGTTGTAGAGGCCGCAGAGCGTGCTGAGAGAGGCGATGCCTGTAGCGGAGTTGTCATTGCAGATCAGTCGGTTTCACCAGCAGTGAGAGCTGCACTTGAGGAGGTTGAGCGTCGTCACGGTAGTCCAGCTGGGACTGCCACGTTTGTAGGACGACGGGTTGCCATTGAGGAGGGTCAATTAGCAGAGCAGGAGCCAGTTCAGCAGACTCAGGAGGGCGAGCAGGCACAGCAGACCCAGAAGGCCAAGGGGATAGAGCCTGCACCCCAGCTTCGCCGCTCTGGACGGACCTGTGTACCAGTCTCGCCGAGGCTGCCGACACAGCAAAGGGGATCACATCCACCACCTAGACCACAGGGTCCACCTCCAGTGGTGCATCTCAACTTGAGGGCCACCACGGCTAGACAGGTTCAGCAGCTGCGATTTGTAGAGTTTGAGGTTTGGTTTCCTCCGAGGAGGGATGAGAGAGCAGCTGAGGGTTTCTACACGCCACTACAGGAAGATTTCTACAATGCTTATCTCAACAGTGGGGCAGTGTTCAGATCTCAGAGAGTCTACCGCATAGAGTCTATTATGGCAGTAGCCGGAGAGCACATTCGGCCTTACTTATCATATTTGCCAGGGTTGACAGATTTGATTGGATGGACGGGAACATATGTACCATCTTGGGTTTGTCAGTTTTATGCTTCACTCTTCATCGATCCACATCACAGATTTATTCACTTTGCTTTCAGAGGCAGAGACTACATAGTGACGAGTGGGAGGGCCAGAGAGATACTGAGGCTATAGGATCAACCTGTCAGGATGCATGAGGTTTGTTATGGATAGCAGGAGCTTCCCAGGCGTCCTCATGGAGGGTTGGTGCCCCCTACAGATTTAGTACGACATTGCTTCAAGGAGCCCTTTGGTGAGGGGTCAAGCAGGAACCCCAGTGACTTGACTCCTATAGCGAGAGTGCTAGAGGCCATTATCAGAAGGACACTGCTTCCTAGGTTGGGATACAGGGAGGGCCTAACTCGCTTACAGCTCTGGCTTCTCAATGTCCTGATGCAGCAGACAGTATTTGATATCTGGGACCTTCTTTTAGAGATGGAGGATATAATAGCTGAGGGATTCAAGGGTCATAGGCAGCTTCCCTATGCTCACTAGATCACATTTCTCATTCGTAGAGTAGTGCTTGATAAGCCCCCAGGTATGATGGATGAGTATACAGGTGCTACCATAGAGTTCCCAACTTACAACTTATCCCAGAGGATCAGACACAGCACTCCTTAGGCACCCAGATAGCCTAACCGTCGTCCCAACATGCCAGAGTCCACAGCTCAGCAGGATGAGATTATTAGAGGGATTGCAGCCACTAAGGAGGAGGAGCTAGAGGCACAGCAGGAGGTGAGCGAGTATAGTGACAGCTCTGACGATGACTACCAGCCTATTCCTTAGATGCCTCCACATAGACACGATGCAGAGGCCGGTAGCTCCAGCTCTGCTCCACCTACTCCATAGATAGACCCTGCTCTCATTGCTATTCTTGAGCAAATGCAGCAGACACAGGAGACAACTGCTACTTTTACCCAGTTTCAGGCTCGACAGGACGAGTTCTAGAGGCAGTAGTAGGTCATGCAGCAGCAGCAGCAGATGCATCAGCAGTAGATACTCTTACAGCAGTAGCTTATGGGTTTCATGCAGCATGTAGTGATAGCTCTTGGGGCCCCACAGCCACAGCCTTCGCCCTAGCTTGCTCAACCTGCTACCACTTCGACGACTCCAGCAATACAGCCCAGTAGGCTCTAGAGTCTAGGATAGCCTCCAGCTCAGTTTGCTTCACCTCTTGTACAGGTGTCCTAGTGGTTAGCCTCACCCGTGGTAGCCCCGTAGTTCACTCCACTTCAGACAGGCTTCACACCGGAGCAGTCACCCTCGCTATTTGTGCCTGACACGTCAGTCTCCAGGAGTCTTGGAGCATCTTTTAGTGAGCTAACTAGCATGCCCACACCACCTCATATGCATGCCGCTAGTCCTTCTACAGCAGCCCCAGTCGCTGTGACTACTCAGAGGCTTCCTAGCTTAGTCGCATCATCAGATCCTATAGATGTACCAGCCGCTTCACAGGCAGCACCTGCCCCAGCTCAGACCCAGATCGCTTCAGCGACACTTCCTGCCACAGAGGGTCAGTCAGTTCAGAGCTCAGGGTCAGATGATGATGGCACCCAGTTCCAGCTTACTCCTCGCACCTCAGCGCCCGGCTCGTCCGCTGCAGCCCCGCCGACCGACCCCTAGGTTTTGGTGTTTGACGCCAAAGGGGGAGAGGGTTCGAGTATGTAGACTCAGGGGGAGCTAGTTATATAGTATTAGCTTATTATATACATTTGGAGTTTTATTTGTGTGATACACTATTACTTCTGCATTCGTGTGTTTACTTTCACGCATATTATTCTATCTATGTGATAGTGTTATCTATGTGATTGTGATATATGACATGTGTGCTTTCTACTTTGCATTATTTAAATGTCATATCACTTGTGTTATGCTCATTTGCCTTTGCTTCCGTGTTTATACTTCGAAGCAAATGAGTTTTGTTACTCGTACTCATGCTTAATTCATATTTTTTGAGTACATTGTGTTGGCTTGGGTCATATAAGCTTGACTAACACTTTTGTTCTTATCGACAAAAGCTTATATGAACCAAGCCCATCAAAAATCTCACTCTTTCACATACTCGAGGTGGTATTGTCATCAATCACCAAAAAGGGGGAGATTGAAAGTATCTAGGCCCCTAGTTAGGTTTCGGTAATTAATGACAATACGAGATTACTATGACTAATGTGTGTTTTGCAGAGGCAATTAAGTTAGGTCATGGTAATGAAGATCGATTGGGCAATCAAAGTTGTCATGCCCCCTCGTTGGAAATCGTTTCGGTTTTCAAAGGATGGACGACAAGGTTAAGGATGACTAGTTCTAAGTGTCGATTGGAGTTGGAGAGACACTTAGAGTAGTTTAAGACTTTGTTTTTTCCTTTGGCTGTACTATTAAGGGGGGTATGGACGGGTAGCTTGACCTAGTTGAGTCTAGTGAGTTAGGTGTGGTGCACACTTATTAAAACTAGCTCTAGGTAGCTCCTATGAAGCCCTTTGATCCCATGGAGCAACTTCATTCTCAAATGATCGAGAGTTGGAAGTGAATGGAGGGTCAAATACTGACCGGACACTGGGTCCGATGTGACCGGACGCTGGCCGCAGGGTCCGGTCAGTTCATTTGACCAAGGAGAACAAGTTTGGTGTGACCGGACACTGAAAGGTCAATGTGACCGGACGCTGAGGGCTAGCGTCCGGTCGACTCCAGTAAGGGTCCAGACTTGAGAAAGTGTGACCGGACATGTCCGGTCAATCCTGACCGGACCCTGAGTATCCAGCGTTCGATCGAGTCCAATAAGGTTCCAGTAAGGGTTTTATGCGACCGGACGCGTCTAGTCAGTGCTGACCGGATCCTGCCAGCGTTCGGTCAACTCATTACTACTGGTTCGCAGGTTGAACTGACCGGAGCGTCCGGTCAACACGATCGGAGCGTCTGGTCACCCCGCAGAAGCTCATAACAGTTTGTTTTTCAGGCTGCCTTATAAATAGAAGCTCCACTCGTGTGTGGAGTCACTTTTGCTCATTCCAACAGCTGAGAAACACATCTGTGAGTGCCAAGAAGAGCACGGTCCTAGTGAGGTATTTGTGATTTGAGAATCCAAGAGTGAAACCTCATTAGTGAATCAAGACTAGACAAGTGTGCATTCATCTTCTCATTAGGCTTTGCGTGGTCAAGTGAGAGTTCGTGCTTGTTACTCTTGGTGATCGCCATCACCTAGACGGCTTGGTGGTGATTGGGAGCTTGGTGTTCACCCGGCGGAACTTATGAGTGACCCAACTCAAGTTGTGAGCGGCTTTGGGTGATTCGCCGTGACGGAGTGTCGAAGAATCAACCCATAGAGAGCACTTGATCCTTGCGCGGATCAAGGAGGAGCTACACCCTTACGTGGGTGCTCCAACGAGGACTAGTGGGGAGTGGCGACTCTCCGATACCTCGGCAAAACATTGCCGCATTCCTCTCTCCATTTACTTTGAGCATTTATTTTAAGTATTTACTTTGAGCAATTCAATACTTGTCATTACATTCATAGAATTGCCATGCTAGAGTAATTTTGGAACATAGGTTGCAAGTCTTGTGTGCATTAATTTGATAGAAACACTTTTCTAGGCACAAGGGGTTAATTGGGCTATCCGTAGAATTTGATTATTGCAAGAAAATTTAGAATTAGCCCAATTCACCCCCCCTCTTGGGCATCTTGATCCTTTCATCACCCAAAGCCCTAGTCCAAGGTTTCATGCTATAGTCCAAAATCATAATGCATATGCGATACAAATGCCATGTCTCCTTCCTTCATACCCAACAAGGTATGAAGCCGCATCGTTATGCCCAATAAACGAAGTTCTACTAGTATGGTTGCGGCTAGCAAGCGGAGACATAACTCCATGTGCCAATGAATGAATCAGATGCAATGCAAGTACTATACGAAGGAATCATAATGCACATATAACATCAAGAGCATCTTGCCATGGGACAACATGTGGCAGAACCGCCTGAAATGGCAAGCTTCCGGAGGCGCTCATCTTCCACCAGACGCTAAGCACCCTGAAAGTAAGCTACATCAGACGGTTCCGTCGAGCACACCCCAAGGGAGAACTCGAACAATCCACGTTTTTCACCCAGGATCCAATAATGAGAGTGAGTTTACATCACTTAGTCCATTTCATACAGCAATAGTTCTCGAAAATACATTATTACAATACCAAGTTCAGAGTGCAGAATTTAAACAGCGAAATTGAAATAAACATCTAACAATAAGATACAAGGATCCGTCTGTGCTCATCAGAAGAATCATCCACACAACAGCCACTCCTCAAGCTGCACTTGCAACAGGGGTAAATAAACACTGAGTACACAATGTACTCGCAAGACTTACCCGACTCGTGGGAATAATTTCCCGACTCCAAAGGATATGACAAGCTATATAGTTTGTTGGGTTTCTTTTTTTCAAAAAACATTACTAATAGTGAATCCTTATGTATGTGTTTTATTAGCAGTCATGATTAGTTCATTAGCTAACCATTCTATGTAAGCACATGTTCTACTTTTAAGCAAGAGTTGAGCAATCAAATCCGTTCATTCCCTTTCATCTTTCAGTTCTTACTATGGTGCTAGTTCATAGCCAAGCCATACCGTATCACATGGCGATTCGCGAACCAATGTATCCTAGCTAGGTACCCCAAAACACATGCCCCGCTTATACCACAGGCACAAGCACGACCAACCCACCACTCTCCTATCAAGGGGTCTAGGTCCCTGACCAAACTTGGACTTCAAGCCCCCACTCCTGAGTCCCGGACTCAATGTGGTGCTTAGACCTCCACCATCCCTACCTCTAATCAGTCGGTCCGAAAAGAGCCAAAAGTATGTGCTCAGGATAATAAGTCTGTGACTTGATTAGAATCCACTACAACAGATGGTCCTCAAACGACACGGATTGGGAAACAGTGTAACCAAGCTATGTCTCATTGGTCGCGGGACACAACCTATTACACCCACCAATACCCGTACCATATCCCTACCTGGTCTCCATTTCCTTTTACCATTTTGTCATGAGAGTAATAATGATCACCTATTGTGAGTAACGGCAGGTTACTCACACTATCGATAGCCTAAGCATAGTAGCTACTCGACCTATGCTAGTAGGACTCATAGGTAGGTTTATCTATACATATAGTTTCAATATAGATCTTATAACGTAAATGCACATCACACACACACACACACACATATATATATATATATATATATATATATATTCAGTGATTATAAAAAATAAGAGTTATGCACAGGGGCTTGCCTTGGGCAGGCGGATTGTTAGCTAAGTCAATCAGTGACAGCTCTGGGACCTCCTCCTGCATGAGGATCTCCTCCTTGTACTCCTCAATCACCTCCTCGTACTCGTGATCACCGGTGGTCATGATCTCCACCAACTCATTCTCTACATGCATATAATAATGATGCAACACTTAGTATTTATGCAACAACAACTCTTAAAATAAAAATACACATGCTAAGCTACTAAGCTAGCTCTAATGACTAAGGCACTAAGCTAACTATCATCTTTATCAAATAGATTCCAAGCTCACCCTACAAGTGCCTAATTTTTATAAACCAATATCATGCCATTATTCATTTAGTCTTAATGGGTATTTAGCTACCATATTAAATAGTCTATTTTAGGGCTACAAAAATTACAGTGAGCACATAATAATACAATGAAGCTACTATAAAAATTTTAAAGTTTTTGCTATCACCAATCTACCACAAAAATTCCTACAATAATTAACTTAATAATATTGAGCACTTTCAAATGATTTAATAGCTCCTAGTATTAACATATATATATAAACTAAATACATTAACTGATAGGGCACAATTTTAGGAATTTAACAAAATTTGTTTCATAATTTTTGGATATCTACATGATTTTATATGATTTACCAAAGATCAGCTCAAAAACTCTATTAGAAAACTATTTCTAATTCCTCATGAAAAAGAAAAACGTATTCTCTCGCGTGGCCCAAGCGGTGCGGCCCATGCGGCGCCGGACCGCGTGGAGACGGCCCGCGATGGGGAAATCCCGTGTGCGCTGATGTTTTTGCAAAATAGTCCTCGTACTTCTCCTGAATTACAACTAAGTACTAACACTATTTTCCCCTCTCACATAACTTCTCACTTGACCCCTTGAACTTTTCCTAATCCACCCGCGCGCACCCTCGGTGACTCTATGCATGGCGGCGCGGCGAGCGGCGGCACTGAGCGCTTATGTCGGCCACCTGGGACCCACGTGAGCCCACCTAACGGGTCGATCACCATCTCCGACCCTAACGGCTACGCTAAGCGGCAGTAAGGGTGGCACGACTGGCTAGGGAAAGCTGCAGCGATGCACGGCCATCCGTGACGACGGCGCCACTGCTCCGGTGAGCTGGGGAAGCTACAGGCCTAATTGATTAACGCGTGAGCATCAGGAGGCTACCATGGACCAACCCAAGGTGACGGTTGGGGAGGAGGATGACAGAGGAAGGCTGGCCATGTGCAGCCGAGCTGTGCGGCGGCGCACCGCGGCGGCACGGGCACGTCAGCGACAAAGGGGAGGCAGTAGCAGTTCAACTAAGGCATGCAAGGTGGAGGAGTCAAGGCGATGCTAGTGGTGCAGGTGAATTGGCTCGAGAGGGACGACGAGAGAGCTGCCCACACCCGCGGCCGGACACGACCTTATCAGCGCGATGGTGGGGAAACTCCAAAATTGGAGCTCGACCGGGCGCCATTCAAGATGGGGTGGGGACGGGTAGCTAGGCAGCTATGTGACGGAGCGAACAACGCAACGAATCGACTTGAGGTGATCCCTCCCTGACGAATTTAATGGCGCGGCTCGACGGCGACAGCAGAGAGAGAGAGACGGGGCACGGTAGGTGGGCTCGGCTCATCCTCGCCTTGGCGGGACGCGGTCGACCGGACCTAAGACGGTGTCTACACACCCGCTACACAACAATGCAGCCAAACCACATACGCGCGTGGAGGCAGGTGGGGGCGCGGCATGCGCTGCCGCAGCACCATTAAGGCGAGGCGACGGCGTGGGGCAGCCGGGACAGCCCACATGCGTGCTAGGACAAGGAGAGTGGCAGCGCAACACATCATCGCAGTGGCGTCGGTAGCGGCAACACAAGGCAGGGCAGCAATGTGGACGCGACGGCAGCGCAGCACGGGACGGGGCAGGCGGCAGCAGCAGCGGCTCTGCGCAGCGGGCCAGCGACAACCGAGCCATGGCCAGGGCAGAGACGGCCATGGCCAATCGCGCACGGCAGCGCGCACACGCGCGACCATGTGCGCGGCGTGGGGAGGCCACGCGGTGACCGCACACCCGACGCCAACCAACCCGAGACATGTGACATGCACAAATTTTAAAGCACTAAACATGACCAAACGGTTGCTCCAGGAGCCAAACCAGCTTCACCCATGCTCAAGACGGCATATGAGACTACCAAATCGAGCTATAACACTATACCACCCTTTAACCCAATCTCTCATAATAAATTGCTAAACATAGCAATGTCTAGCTGTTGACAGACTCAGAAATTTCTAAGTTTTTAAGCTGAATTTATTTTCAATTTGCGATTTGTAAGCTAGCGAAAATATTAGCTAGTAATATCATTTTTCGACCGCAAGTATTTCACTATCATCTACAAAGTTTGCACTTCAAACTTTATTTAAGTATCACATACATGTTCTATAGCATTTTTGCTTAATAAAAATTGGTTTTAAACCCTACTTAATGACTGTACAAATCGTGGAGCAACTTTCGTTTAGCATTTTTGTTGATCGTTTTGAGTTACAGAAATTGATCTACACACTTTATTATATGCATTAACACATAAACATGATGCTCATGACATATTTTAGTAGATAATTTACGGTGTAACACCGAGGGTGTTACACAACAAACCTTAATACATTGTACCAAAATGAAAGCATGTCAAAATGAATGAAACATGGTTTGAGAGGCCAAATTATATTAGTTATGGTTTTGAGTTTTAAGGTGGAGATAGAATAAATAACAAGTTAAAGCCTGTAGCAAACCACCACTATGTTTACTTGTCTCCAACAAGGGATGACTGCTCTAGGTGCGACCTAGAGCACTACCACCTGTTTTAATAGTATAAGATTAGAAAAATAACTCATGCTAACAAGAAGGTACAGTAGGAAAAGCGCTCCTACGCCCCAACCAGACATACAAGCAAAACAACGAAAAAATCACCTAGTCAAATGCAGTAGTGCCGCTTCACCTTTTTCTATCATTCAATTCTTAAAGGCTATGATAGAAAACAAATATAATTTTAGAATCTACACAACAAGGTCTACAACTTTCATGAAGAGCTTATATTTTTATCAAACCTTTAAGATGGCCTAAACGTTTTTCTCAAAAATGCAGGAGAATTGTGCTTCATTATATTAAGAAGAAAAAAGGGGAAGAGACCCCAATTACAACACACGCCACACCCCCCCTAAATAAAAGTACATACGCGCTTGTGAAAACAAAAAGATGGCCTAAGCTGCTAGTGAAAACAAACTTCAGAATCTGTCTAAGAATTGAGACAACAAGCTTCACATTTTTCATATCCCTTTATCCTCATGTCCAAAAATATGAAATTTCACCAGATATAAAATAATTTCATAATCTACAACTTTCATATTACTCACATTTGCAGATAGGGTCAGCAAGATGGCCTAATGCATGCATGAGGAAAGCTTAACTGAAAATTCTGCAGAGAAACTATACATATGACTTTAAAAATATATATGTTGAGTTCCTCTTATCCAAAATCCATTATCTTTACCAATCCATAAAGATAGTGGAAAGTACTATAAGTCTCTTATAATTTTTAAAGTCCCATCTTGCCTCTAAGGTTTCCAAAAATCTAGTAGATTCAGTTTTGTCTAGAACTTTGTCAGAGAATGACGGCTAGCTTAGAAAAGTCATAACTCTCAAACTGCTTGTGCTAAAATCATGAAATTTCACGAGCTAATAGATCTAAAAGCCTCTAAAGCTTTCTTATTATCCATTTTAGGAGGAATAGTCATTTAGGCCACAAAAACTACATGAACAGTTGCACTGCTCAACTGAAGGCAGCAAAATCCTATATTTGATTCCAATGGCGATTCCTCTCCCAATACCACTTATTTCCAAGACCAAAGACCATCCAAAACATATCAATCAAAAGACCCAAAGGGAGAATCATCTCGCCTTGGCTATCCCCAATCTAGGATAGCAAAGAGATGGGAAAAAGTCGATCTACACCAAGATGTAGCTCTACTCGATCCTCTCCTCATCCTCAATCCGTTTTCCTTTTTTCCTTGGTTATTACTAATTTGGGGAAGGTTTAAGAGAGGGAGAGGGCGCAGGGAAGAAGGGGAAGATGTGCTGGAGGGGAGGAGCTCGTGTCGGAGAAGAGAGAGCAACTGATGGGGGAGGGATGTGCATTCTAGGGCTGGAGGTGACTTGGACTTGGGGGTGGTGGTGGGCTACATGGGCCTTGGCCCTTCTAACCCCTTTCTTTCAGTTTATGTGTCATAACAACCCCTGTAAAGAGGGTCTGCCATCCTTAAACAGTTACACGAAATGATGACCAACTAAGAGTCGCAGTGCGGGGTGAACGAGGGATCCCATGAATGACGGGATGATGGAGCTTCTGGAGTCCGATGTAGCTTCTGTTCTATTTGTTTTTTCTTTTTTTCAACATTTTTTTATTTCGTGGTCTCAACTTGTGGATGGTAGTTCTTACGTATTGATTTGATAGCTTGTATGTACATATTTTTTCGGACAAAATTTGAATTATAGAAGTGCGTTTATTTTAGGGCTCCAGCAATAAATATGCGAAGATATTGATATGATTCAATGGAATGAGGCCACCTAATAGATACCTTGAATCGTCGATCACATGTTGAGCAATGAGCACATGAAGAAGCTGTACTGACACACAAGCTACTTATGATGCGAATCGTTCACCATCATAGCAGATAGGTGATATGGGTTGCCAATTGTCGTGCGATGGAACTTCAATATGGTGTGCAGCAAAGCATAGTGTACCATGAATATGTGCACATTCGATTTGCATCCCTCACGTGACAAGTCCTGGTTATGAATTCATAATTGCATAGATACCCTACATTAAGTTTGAAATTTTTTTCCACCACTCATTTGTTGCAATACCGGTGGCGTGTATCAAACAATCCTGAGCCCTGACCACTATGGGTTTCTTCTACAGTAGTAGAATAAATATGTTCAGCTAGATTTGAAGTGCCAAAATTGATATGAGTGTTTCTATTATTTTGAATTTATTTAATTTAAGAAAGAAACATAGTTGTTCATTTAGTGGTAGACGATGCGTCAATTGATAACAATGCATACATGCATAGCGAATTTCTTAACATAAAGATCTACCTCACAGTCGCCCGTCTCAGTGGAGGCTTTGATGAGTACAGGCCCGATCTTCCGAGAGGTAGCCGGTAAGTTCGATTTGTGGAGATCTCGACGTTGGCGATCCGGCTTCAAATCAGACACGATTCGAACCCTGCAACCGTTACACCACTGCTCCGTTGGTTATCAACCAAGCACAACTTGATTGACCTCGCCAAGAAGGCTTTTCCTGCAAGCGAATCGAAGAGCACAAGCAAGAAGGTAAAACACGCAATCTGAAATTGCAAATATGAATGACGCGAATATCAATAGAGGGTTCAAGAACTCGGTTCCAAAGGACTAATCGACACAGTGGAGGAGATCAAGAACGGGGGCCCTGGATCACTGCAAAAGGATTTGTCACCACAGTTACAATGAACGATTCAGTTTCTCGATGGAAAACTAAACTCTAAACAAAACCCAATTGTGTAGCAGCGGCGGCGGCTGTGTTTATAGTCTAAGACTCGACCTAGGGTTGGGGACGGCCAGGGGTTGGGCGCCCACAACTTGGGCTTAAGGCCCGACACGATACATGGCCAAGTTGGCCCAAATAGGTGACGCAGCACCTTGCCGTGGTCACACAGAATGATCCACGGACCTTCTGGAGCTGGGACCAGATCCAAAACGACGGCGTCGTCGTCCCCTTTCCAACGCATCCAAGAACGGCCCGTTTCGATGTCGTATGAGGAAGTTATGACCGAAACAGTGACGACGTGTCTGCTGAATCCGAGGACGACGTGACAGCTGAGTTGGAAACGAATTGCAACTTGGGGAAGACCATGGCGTCGATGTGTCCAGCGTGGCGATGTCCTCATCATCCTCCCCTTCTTGAATTGGAGTCGTCCTCGACTCCATCTTGGCGATGTCCTCATTACAAAATCACAGCAACGGGCGATTGAACTACGACCACGAACACAATCCTAAACCAGCAACAAGACTCGACCACGGACACAAACTCAACAACACGAATCTGAAACGAAATTGCAAAGGCACAAAGGGCGATAGGACAGCGGAAATTGAAATATTTTTGGGCTTTTTGTGGACTCTAGGTAATGAACAAATATGAATCTAAGGCAAACGAGATTATACCTCGCGGTAAACCTGAAATATCTGATACCAATTGATGAGTACAGGCCCGATCTTCCGAGAGGTAGCCGGTAAGTTCGATTTGTGGAGATCTCGACGTTGGCGATCCGGCTTCAAATCAGACACGATTCGAACCCTGCAACCGTTACACCACTGCTCCGTTGGTTATCAACCAAGCACAACTTGATTGACCTCGCCAAGAAGGCTTTTCCTGCAAGCGAATCGAAGAGCACAAGCAAGAAGGTAAAACACGCAATCTGAAATTGCAAATATGAATGACGCGAATATCAATAGAGGGTTCAAGAACTCGGTTCCAAAGGACTAATCGACACAGTGGAGGAGATCAAGAACGGGGGCCCTGGATCACTGCAAAAGGATTTGTCACCACAGTTACAATGAACGATTCAGTTTCTCGATGGAAAACTAAACTCTAAACAAAACCCAATTGTGTAGCAGCGGCGGCGGCTGTGTTTATAGTCTAAGACTCGACCTAGGGTTGGGGACGGCCAGGGGTTGGGCGCCCACAACTTGGGCTTAAGGCCCGACACGATACATGGCCAAGTTGGCCCAAATAGGTGACGCAGCACCTTGCCGTGGTCACACAGAATGATCCACGGACCTTCTGGAGCTGGGACCAGATCCAAAACGACGGCGTCGTCGTCCCCTTTCCAACGCATCCAAGAACGGCCCGTTTCGATGTCGTATGAGGAAGTTATGACCGAAACAGTGACGACGTGTCTGCTGAATCCGAGGACGACGTGACAGCTGAGTTGGAAACGAATTGCAACTTGGGGAAGACCATGGCGTCGATGTGTCCAGCGTGGCGATGTCCTCATCAGGCTTTTACTGCGTTGTTTCCGAGACTGCCATATCATATGAAATGAAATGAAATTTGGATGAAACATCCACTCTCAATGCAAAGTTTCATTCCATGGTTTCATAGACATTTAATTATAAGACTCACAGAGAGTTGGTAATCATGCATAGAGAGTTTCATCCCATGGAACTTATTTTTTCTCTTTTTATTAAAAGATTGTCGTGTCATCAAAAAAACATATGTGGCAAGCTACTAAACGGCTCCTAGCCCCCGAACGCCCGGATTCAAGGGTGTGACCGGACGCACCTCGAGCCTGTCCGCCCCCCGCACGGAACAGTAGACTTGAACCCGACCAAAACAACGGAGCAAACAACGGAGCACCTCGTGCCGGCCCGTCCCATGGAACAGTAGACGCGTTCCGTCCTGCAGGCGCCACATCCCGCCATCCCACCGTGCCGCCCCGTCCCCCCGCAGTTCCATCGCGCCGCCCATCCCTCCGCCGCGCCCCGCTAGGTGCGTCGCATCCTCACCTCGCTCCAATCAGAAGTATTACTTATTTGCAACATCAAACAAAGTGCAATGCGAGATGTAACATTAGAACAAAGTCTACTGCAACATTAGAACAAAGGTACTGCAACAACAGAACAAAGGTACTGCAACGCGAGATGCAAGATCAGAAAAAAACTAATGCAACAAAAAAATATTACTTGTTGCAACACCGTAACAAGGCTACTGCAACAAAAAAAAAACAGAACAAAAAACAAATGCGAGAAATCAAACATCAAGAAAAAAACTAATGCAACAATGAAAAATTATTTGTTGCACCAGCAAACACAAAGCTACTGCAACAATAAATAAACAAAGCGCAATGCGAGATGCAACAATCAGAAAAAAAGATTAATGCAACAAAAAAGAATACTTGTTGCAACATCAAAACAACGCTACTGCAACAACAGAAACAAAGCGCAATGCGAGATACAACATTAGAAAAAACTAATGCAACAAAAAAGAATACTTGTTGCAACAACAAAACAACGCTACTGCAACAGAGCTCGTAGAAACCCTAGCCACCACGTCGTCCCTCAGATCCAGATTCAGAGGAGGAGGAGGAGGAGAGCTCAGATCCAGAGGAGGAGGTGGAGGACGAGGGCTCAGATCTAGAGAAGGACCCACCTACCTCGCCAGAAGCCGCCGCCGCTGTCCTTCTCTCCGGTGGCATGGAGGTCACGAAAGGAGGGAGGGGCGGCTCACCGAAAACCGCTGCCGTCGCCCTCCTCTCCGGTGACATGGAGGTCGCGAAGGGAGGGAGGGAGGAAGGGGCGATGGCGCGCGATGCAGCAGCGAGAGAGTGGAGGAGCGGCGAGGAGATCGAGAGACCGGTGCGCGTGGGTCACGGACGAGCGGATAAGGCAAGGCGAGGCGGACGCGTGGTCGGTCGAGCAGTGCGGGGTTCGTCTAGACGGGACGGACGCCCGCACAGTAGCATTTCCGGCTACTAAATACAAATGAAACTATCATAAAACTTTTAGTGAGACCGGCTGAGAGATGCTAATAGGATAGAAATGTGCACATACATATTTATTTATTTAAGCGGCCAATGTTGCACGGATAACATACTCACTTTGTACCCCAGTTAAAAAAAGGACACATCAGTGTTACATGTCATTGAATCAGGAATATTGGATTTTGATCGGACGGCCCATCTCAGATGCATACCTCTATTGTTATTACCGGGTGTTTAGTTACCCAAAATCCAAACTTTGGTACTATACAAAAAGAAGATTTTCAGTCACATTAAACTTGCGGTACATGCATGGAGTACTAAATGTTGACCAAATCAAAAACTAATTGCACAGTTTGGTTGTACCTCGTGAGACGAACGTTTTTGAACCTAATTAGTCAACGATCGAACAATTATTACCAAATACAAACAAAATGCTACAGTTTGCTCTGATGGCAATAATAATTTTTTGGAACTATATAAAAAATTGGGAATACTCAGGCGAAAAAGGAAAGCATCGCGGAAACGAGATCCTCGCCGTTACGATTACGAACAAATCGCCGACCCGTCTCCTGCTCTTTTCCCTTTCCGCCAGTTCGCTCCGCTCCCACATGCCTCCGCCTCCCTCTCGCCGTCGCGGCACCCCCAAACCCTAGGCACCTCGCCGAAACCCTAGATCCTCCTCCCCACCCCTGCCCCTCCCGATGGCGGGGGCCGCGGCGTCCCCCGCGGGGGGCCACGTTGTGGAGCGGTTCCGCTCGCGGCTGCGCGAGGAAGCGGGCGGCGGCGAGCCGGGCGCCGCCGCGGTCGTGCGCGTGTACGCGGAGGCGCTCCGCGAGCTCACCTTCAACTGCAAGCCGGTCATCACCGAGCTCACCATCATCGCGGGCCAGCACGCCGCGCTCGCCGCCAGGGGGATCGCCGACGCCGTCTGCGCCCGCGTCGCCGAGGTCGTTCTGCTGCTCTTTGCTCTCCTCCCAGGCGTGTTACTCTTGTTTTCGTATTAAGGTGGCCCGCGTTATGATTTTTGGGGCATAAGGAAGCTTGGTCTTGGAGCGTTGATTACTCTGGGCGCTTGTGCCATGTAGTCACTAGGGTTTGTGGATTGGTGTGCTTGTTGTGAAATGTGAGAAATCCCATGAAATCGACGTTAACACGGAAAACTTTTGGTTCCTATATATAGGTTTTACAATTGCTTCAGTCTGTACAAGATTATTCCTTTTGTAGGAAGCTATGTACATACAATTCAGTATGTTTGCTCTGATTGCTGTTTGGAGTTCTGGTTGCATATTTAGTTCCTGGGGTTTAGAATTTTTGTGGAATATTTTGTAGATTAATTGGTGTTTACCATTTTAGTTTTTTTTTGTTAGGGCACTGACATACACGCATGGAATATGTAGCAACAGAGTAAGCAGTTATAGCTTAAGAGTGTATGGGCACTGCATTGGAAAAAAATTGGTCGCTATGATTGATGAACTTCTTTTTGGGATGGAAAGTTTGAGAGTTCTTCTGTCAAATTGAGATAAACTTTAAACGATGTTATAGATAAATGCGTAATGTGTTACACTGGTTCTTATTTTGACTTACAATGAAAAGAGTTCACAACTTCGGGTTTATTATTGGTTATTAGGATACTTGTGAACTGAGTCAGTTACCTGTTTATTTGTTCTGTCTTCTGTGGTAGATTTGGTTTTGTTTAGAAATATCTTGTAATTTTCTGGCTGCTTTCTTGAAGATAAAAGTCTACAATTTTAAATGGAAACAATATGGGAACTAATCATAAGAGCAAGGATTAAGCTATCAGTGTGGTTTGCAGTTTTCCTTTCAGAATCTGTTGGTTGTTTGAGACTGTTCAATCAGTTTTTTCTTTCTCATATACATGATTTTTAATTAATTACGACTTTCAAAGTTCTTTTGCGTGATGATTGTTATTCTGTGATATTTTTGCAGGTGCCACCGGATCAGATATTACCATCTTTGTATCTGTTAGATAGTATTGTGAAGAACATAGGTGGGGAATATGTAGAGCATTTTGCAACTAGGTTGCACAGTGTATTTGTTGATGCATACTACAGAGTTCATCCAAACCAGTATACTTCAATGAGGCGCCTTTTTCGTACCTGGTGGCCAGTGTTTCCTTCTTCTGTGCTTCGCAGCATTGAGGATGACCTTCAATTTTCTCCCTCGGAGAATAACCGTCCCACCACATCGACAAATCTGCATCAAACAGAGTCGTTATCTCCTAGGCCATCTCATGGCATACATGTAAATCCTAAATACCTGGAAGCACAACATAAGTTCAAGCAGGCCAATGTGGTAAGACTTTTTGTCAGCATCAAGTATAGATACTAGAATTACCGGTGTATTTGTTGTGGTTCAAGCATGATAATTGTAGTCTAATGACTGTCAATAGTGTGTCGTATTGTTGCATAACCTGTTGTGTTCTGTAACAGTCTATGCGATTTAAGTTAACTTTAAACTTATTGATGATGTTTGTCCACTTTATTTCCTTAAAAATCAGGCGCACCAGTCAGCAGCTCGGGACACTATGCAAACGACTGATGTGCAGGAGGATCGGATAAATGGATTAACATCGAATAGTTTGCGAGGACGGCCTTCAATGTTTCAGGTATTTAGATTGCCTCTTCCCTCGTTGCTCCTTCTCATTTTTGCATCCAGTCTCCAATTCCAAGCCTGTCTTTCAGACATCATTGTTGTAATGCTTGCATGTAAAAAACTGTCTTTTGTTTCTTTTGCTCTCCTTATTGGCCGAGAAAGGGGAAAAACTTTTTTGTCTTGATTTTTTTCGGGGCGAATGCTCTATTTATTTAAGATTGTGGTTACTGATGGTTCCTTCCAAAAGTTCCTACGACTCGATTCCTTCCAAGAGTTCCTACAACCCTGTACCTGATTTAGTATTTCTTGATAACAAACAGTCGAACTTGTCTGACTTTTTGTGTCACTTAAGACAAGTTATGGAGCCGTATAGGGAGAAGAAGAATGACCTACATATGGTTTTTATTGACTTGGAGAAGGCTTATGATAAAATACCAAGGAATATTATGTGGTGGGTTTTGGACAATAATAAAGTCCCAACGAAGTACGTCGGGCTCATTAAGGACATGTACAACAATGTTGTGACTAGTGTTCGAACAAGTGATGGAGACACGGATGACTTCCCGATTATGATAGAACTACATCAAGGGTCAGCTTTGAGCCCTTATATGTTTGCCTTAGTGATGGATGAGGTCACAAGGGACATACAAGGGGACATCCCTTGGTGTATGCTTTTCGCGGACGATGTAGTGTTAGTTGATGAAAGCCGGACAGGAGTGAATCAAAAACTGGAGTTATGGCGGGAGACTTTGGAGTCCAAAGGTTTTAGACTCAGTAGAACTAAAACTGAGTATATGAGATATGACTTCGGTACTACTACTCGGGAGGAGGAAGATATTAGTTTGGAAGGTCAAGTAGTGCCTAGGAAGGATAACTTTCGATATTTAGGATCAATGCTACAGAATCAAAGCAGGGTGGATGAAGTGGCGTCAAGCATCTGGTGTCCTATGTGACAAAAGGGTACCACAGAAGCTAAAAGGCAAGTTTTATAAGACGGCGATTAGACCTGCTATGTTGTATGGTGCAGAATGTTGGCCTACGAAAAGAAGACATGTTCAACAGATAAGTGTCGCGGAAATGCGTATGTTATGGATAAGTCTCATGTGTGGCTGGTCTTTGTGGGGCTGTGCTGCTCACATGGTCCTTGTGGCTGTTTTTCTGTTTTTAGGACAGCATTTTAGACTAGAGGACAGCATCTTAGAGGACAGCATCTTAGACTAGAGGACAACATCTTAGCTAGGACAACATATTAGCATCTTAGACTAGCATCTTGGCATATGCTTGGCTGGCTAGCAGCATATAAATATGTAACCCCAACCCCTCAGGTTGGTATGGCATTTGTGTGAGCTTGTGTGAGAAATAGACAAGAAAATTGCCTCAACTCCTAGTGTCATCCTCTCTTGATGAGAGTAAGAATTCTCCTACTACCAAGAGTGAGAATTCAGCGACTAACAACTGGTATCGGAGCTGTATTATCCTGTAGCTTGAGCATCTCTTGCTCATCTTCTCTCCCAGCCCCACAACAGCCCTAGCTGTTGGCAGCACCAGCTCCTCTGGCCGCTCCTGTTCACTCCTCCCCCACGCTAAAGCAGCCCTCTCCCCACGCAGCAGCCCCCCGGTAGCGCGTCATGTCCGTAGGGCAGTCTCAGCGCTCGGTCGCCTCGAGCACGCGGCGTCGGCAGGAGGCCGAACTTGCCGCGGCAGAGGAACGCGAGCGAGCGGCGGTAGAGACCGCTGCGGCGGCGGTAAGGGCGTCGAGGCTGGCAGCGGCGGCGGCGAATGCAGCGTGTGCGGCGGTGGCGGAGGTCGAGGCTCTGCGCGGCAGCATCGGCAGCTCCATTTCCGCTGACGACACTGCCGACGTGGACCTCAAGCTGCTAGAGAGGGAGGCAGCGCGAGCGCGGGCGGCGCAGTGGGCAGCCGCGCACGTCCACGAGCGTGGTGGCAGCCCAGACAGGCGCGGACGCGCTGGCGGCGCTCCTAGAGGAGGCGCGCACGGCGGTGGCGCTCCTGGGGCTGCCGCGCACGCCCACGAGCGCCGCGGCAGCCCAGACAGGCGCGGACGCACTGGTGGCGCTCCTAGTGGAGGCGCGCACGGCGGCGGCGCTCCTGGAGGAGGCGCGCACGGCAACGGTGGCGGACGGGTCGATGGAGAGCGGGGCCTTCACTGGCAGCGTGGCGCTCTCTCCCCGGATCGGTACCAACGGGTCGATGGAGAGCGCGGTCTTCACAGGCAGTGTGGCTCTCTCCCCGGATCGGTACCGTGGTTACCACGGGCTCCAGGCTGTTGTCAGGGACGTCGGTCCCGGCGGTGGGTGGCCTACCCTCACCAAGACCAACTACGTCGAGTGGGCTGCGGTGATGAGGGTAAAGCTCCAGGTGCGGTACATGTGGGAGGCAGTCCGATACGGCGACGTCGACTACGACCTAGATCGACGGGCGCTGGATGCCCTCATCGCTGCAGTCCCGCCCGAGATGCAGTTCTCGCTTACCAACAAGTGGACTGCCAAGTAGGCTTGGGACGCCATCGCTGCGGCACGCATCGGCAGCGACCGCGCCCGTAAGTCCACACTGCAGGCACTTCGCAAGGAGTGGGAGAACCTGGCCTTCAAGCTAGGTGAGGACGTTGATGACTTTGCTCTCCGTCTCAACACTCTGTTGCAGAAGATGGTGCAGTTCGGCGATGACACCTACGGCGAGGAGAGAGCTGTCGAAAAGCTCTTTCGCTGCGTCCCCGAGAAGTACAAGCAGATGGCTCGCTCGATCGAGTCCCTGCTGGATCTTTCCACGATGTCGATCGAGGAGGCGATAGGTCGCCTCAAGGTCGTCGACAGCGATGAGCCACAGTCTCTCTCGGGGCCCATCACCACTGGCGGGAAGCTCCTTCTCACTCGGGAGCAGTGGCTTGCCAGCCAAGGTGATCGGAAGAAGGGGGAGCCTTCTTCCGCGACAGGCGGCCGCAAGCGTGGCAAGCCACGCAAGGCGCGCAGAGACGCCCAGGCCGGGGCGCGAGGACGTGCTGAGGGTGATGCCCGCGGAGGCGCCCAGGGCGGCGCCGCCGGCAGGCACAAGCCGGCACGGGACGACGCCTGCCGCAATTGCGGCCAGCTCGGCCATTGGGCCAAGGACTGCCGACAGCCACGACGCGGCCATAGCCACGTCGCACAGGCGGAGGAGCCGGCTCTGTTCATGGCACATGCAAAGCTACCTCCAGCGGCACCGGCCGCAGCGGCTCTCCTCCACCTCGACGAGCCAAAAGCACACGCCCTCCTCGGCGATAGCTCCGGCAACGACAAGACTGACGGGTGGTGCCTCGACACCGGTGCCACCCATCACATGACCGGTCGACGGGAGTTCTTCACCGAGCTTGACTCTAGCGTCCGAGGCTCCGTCAAGTTTGGGGATGCCTCCGGCGTGGAGATCAAGGGCGTCGGCTCCGTCATCTTCACCACCGTGTCTGGTGAGCACAGGCTGCTCACCGGAGTCTACTACATCCCCGCGTTGAAGAACTCCATCATCAGCTTGGGACAGCTGGATGAGAATGGTTCGCGCGTGGTGGTTGAGGACGGAGTCATGAGGATTTGGGATCGTCGTCGTCGCCTTCTTGCCAAGGTATCTAGAAGCGCAAATCGACTCTATGTCCTTAACGTGCAGGTGGCACAACCCCTCTGTCTTGCTGCTCGTCGGGACGACGAGGCGTGGCAATGGCACGAGCGTTTCGGGCACCTTCACTTTGAGGCCCTGAAGCGGCTCAGTGCCACGGAGATGGTGCGAGGCCTGCCGTGCCTCGACCATGTGGAGCAGCTCTGCGACGTCTGCGTGTTGACGAAGCAGAGGCGACTCCCCTTTCCACAGCGGGCTAGCTTTCGAGCCAAGGAGAAGCTCGAGCTTGTGCATGGGGACTTGTGTGTCCCGGTGACACCGGCTACACCGGGAGGACGACGCTACTTCCTGCTGCTCGTCGACGGCCTCTCCCGCTACATGTGGGTGATGGTCCTCGGCAGCAAGGAAGAGGCTGCGGACGCCATCAGGCGCGCGCAGGCTGCTGCGGAGGCGGAGTGTGGCCGCAAGCTGTGTGTGCTGCGCACCGACAACGGCGGCGAATTCACGGCGGCTGAATTCGCGTCATACTGCGCTGACGAGGGCATTCAGCGCCACTACTCCGCGCCGTACAGCCCGCAGCAGAACGGCGTCGTCGAGCGGCGCAACCAGACGGTTGTGGGGATGGCTCGGGCTCTCCTCAAGCAGAGGGGGATGCCGGCTGTCTTCTGGGGAGGTGGTGGTGACGGCCGTCTACATCCTCAACCGCTCGCCTACCAAGGCACTCGACGGTAGGACGTCGTACGAGGCTTGGCATGGGTGCAAGCCGGCGGTCTCCCACTTGCGGGTCTTCGGCTGCCTCGCGTTCGCCAAGGAGCTTGGCCACATCAGCAAGCTCGACGACAGGAGCACTTCGGGAGTGTTCATCGGCTACGCGGAGGGCTCGAAGGCCTACCGCATCCTCGACCCGAAGACAGCGTGTGCGCACGGCGCGCGACATTGTGTTCGACAAAGGGCGAGGATGGGCGTGGGACAAGGCGGTGGACGACGGCTCGGCTCCGACGTACGACGACTTCTCTGTCGAGTACGTCCACTTCAAGGGAGCTGGGGGAGTAGGCGGCTCTTCTTCGGCGAGCGCATCTACCCCAGTCCCCGAGCCTCCACCGACCCCGGCGCTTGCTACTCCGACAGCACCACGCTCTCCAGCCAGGACCTCGGCTGTGATGAGTTCTTCGCCGGCTCCACCACAACCGGCAATGCCACGCACTCCAGCACCGACAGGCACCACTCCGGGCACGTCTACTCCACAACCACCACGCGTCGAGCACGGTCCGGTTGAGCTCGCTACTCCGCTCTCTCACGACGAGGAGCCCGTCGACGCGTACCATGACGGCGAGCCGTTGCGGTACCGTACGATGGAGAACCTTCTCGGCGACTAGCCGGTGCCGGGACCGGTGCCTCACGACCTGGAGGCGCAGTTGCACCTTGCGTGTGACGACGGCGAGCCTCGGTCGTTTGCAGAGGCCAAGAAACACGCGGCATGGCGCGCCGCGATGCAGTTGGAGATGGATGCGGTTGAGAAGAACCGCACCTGGGAGCTTGCTGACCTTCCTCGTTGTCATCGCGCGATCACCCTTAAGTGGGTGTACAAGCTGAAAAGGGATGAAGCCGGTGCCATCGTCAAGCACAAGGCTCGCTTGGTGGCTTGAGGTTTCGTGCAGCAGGAGGGGGTCGACTTCGACGACGCCTTTGCTCCCGTGGCACGGATGGAGTCCGTGCGACTCCTCCTTGCGCTAGCTGCCCAGGAGGGCTGGCGTGTTCATCACATGGACGTCAAGTCGGCGTTCCTTAACGGCGACTTGAAGGAGGAGGTCTACGTGCACCAGCCGTCGGGATTTGCGATCCCCGGCAAGGAGGGCAAGGTGCTTCGCCTGCGCAAGGCCCTCTATGGCTTGCGGCAGGCACCGAGGGCGTGGAATGCCAAGTTGGATTCCACGCTAAAGGGGATGGGCTTCGAGCAAAGCCCGCACGAGGCGGCCATCTACCGACGGGGCAATGGAGGTAATGCCCTGCTGGTGGGTGTCTACGTCGACGACTTGGTGATCACCGGCACCAAGGATGCGGAGGTGGCGGCATTCAAGGAAGAGATGAAGGCCACCTTCCAGATGAGTGACCTGGGGCCTCTCTCCTTCTACCTGGGAATCGAGGTGCACCAGGATGACTCTGGGATCACGCTTCGACAGACCGCCTACGCCAAGCGCGTCGTTGAGCTAGCTGGGCTCACCGACTGCAACCCAGCTCTCACTCCGATGGAGGAGAGGCTGAAGCTGAGCCGCGACAGCACGGCGGAGGAGGTGGACGCTACGCAGTACCGGCGTCTTGTGGGGAGCCTTCGCTACCTCGCCCACACATGGCCGGACTTGGCATTCTCCGTCGGCTACGTTAGTCAGTTCATGCAGCGACCGACGACGGAGCACCAGCAGGCTGTGAAGAGGATCATCCGCTACGTTGTGGGGACTCTCGACCACGGCCTCTACTACCCGAGGTGCCCTGGGGCGGCACACTTCGTCGGGTACAGCGACAGCGACCACGCCGGCGACATCGACACCAGCAAGAGCATGAGCGGGATCCTCTTCTTCCTCGGCAAGTGCCTCGTTAGCTGGCAGTCGGTCAAGCAGCAGGTGGTGGCCCTGTCCAGCTGCGAGGCCGAGTACATAGCGGCCTCCACCGCTTCGACTCAGGCGCTCTGGCTGACTCGACTGCTTGGTGATCTCCTCGGCATAGACACTAGAGCGGTGGAGCTCAGGGTGGACAGCAAGTCCGCTCTGGCCCTGGCAAAGAACCCCGTGTTCCACGAACGCAGCAAGCACATCCGGGTGAGGTACCACTTCATCCGAGGCTGTTTGGAGGAAGGGAGCATCAAGGCGAGCTATATCAACACCAAGGACCAGCTTGCAGACTTGCTCACCAAGCCCCTTGGGAGGATCAAGTAACTTGAGCTCTGCTCTAGGACCGGGATGGTTCAACTCTCCCACAAGACGACGCACAAGACTTAGGGGGAGAATGATGGATAAGTCTCATGTGTGGTTGGTCTTTGTGGGGCTGTGCTGCTCACATGGTCCTTGTGGCTGTTTTTCTGTTTTTAGGACAGCATCTTAGACTAGAGGACAGCATCTTAGAGGACAGCATCTTAGACTAGAGGACAACATCTTAGCTAGGACAGCATATTAGCATCTTAGACTAGCATCTTGGCATATGCTTGGCTGGCTAGCAGCCTATAAATATGTAACCCCAACCCCTCGGGTTGGTATGGTATTTGTGTGAGCTTGTGTGAGAAATAGACAAGAAAATTATCTCAACTCCTAGTGTCATCCTCTCTCGATGAGAGTAAGAATTCTCCTATTACCAAGAGTCAGAATTCAGCGACTAACAAAGGGATCGAGTTCGGAACGATGATATACGTGATAGATTAGGGGTAGCACTAATTGAAGAAAAGCTTGTCCAACATCGGCTGAGATGGTTTGGACATGTCCAATGAAGACCTCCAGAAGCACCGGTGTGTAGTGGAATCCTAAGCCAGGATAGTAACGTGAAGAGAGGCAGAGGAAGACCGAAGTTGACTTGGGTAGAGGTAATAAAAGGAGACTTGAAAGGATGAAATATATATCCAAAGACTTAGCCTTAGATAGGAGTGCTTGGAAAACAGCTATTCACGTGTCTAAACCTTGATTGCTTCTGTTGGGTTTCAACTCTAGCCTACCTCAACTTGTTTGAGACTTAAAGGCTTTGTTGTTGTTGTTGTTGAGAAAATGTTAGATGCTTTATTTCACCAAGTGAAAACCAAACTAGTTGATGGATAAGTCTCATGTGTGGTTGGTCTTTGTGGGGTTGTGCTGCTCACATGGTCCTTGTGGCTGTTTTTCTATTTTTAGGACAGCATCTTAGACTAGAGGACAACATCTTAGTTAGGACAGCATATTAGCATCTTAGACTAGAGGACAACATCTTAGAGGACAGCATCTTAGAATAGAGGACAACATCTTAGCTAGGACAGCATATTAGCATCTTAGACTAGCATCTTGGCATATGCTTGGCTGGCTAGCAGCCTATAAATATGTAACCCCAACCCCTAAGTTGGTATGGCATTTGTGTGAGTTTGTGTGAGAAATAGACAAGAAAATTGCACCAACTCCTAGTGTCATCCTCTCTTGATGAGAGTAAGAATTCTCCTACTACCAAGAGTGAGAATTCAGCGACTAACAACTGGTATCAGAGCCGTATTATCCTGTAGCCTGAGCATCTCTTGCTCATCTTCTCTCCCAGCCCCACAACAGCCCCAGCTGTTGGCAGCACCAGCTCCTCCGGCCGCTCCTGTTCACTCCTCCCCCGCGAGCTCGTCTGAAGCAGCTCTCTTCCCACGCAGTAGCCCCCCGGTAGCGCGTCATGTCCGCCTCAGCGCTCGGTCGCCTCGAGCACGCGGCGTCGGCAGGAGGCCGAACTTGCCGCGGCAGAGGAACGCGAGCGAGCGGCGGCAAGGGCGTCGAGGCTGGCAGCGGCGGAGCTGGCAGCAGCCAGAGCGGAGGCGGAAGCAGCGGCGGCGGCGAATGCAGCGCGTGCGGCGGCGGCGGAGGTCGAGGCTCTGCGCGGCAGCATCGGCAGCTCCATTTCCGCTGACGACACCGCCGACGCGGACCTCGAGCGGCTAGAAAGGGAGGCAGCGCGAGCGCGGGCGGCGCAGTGGGTAGCCGCGCACGTCCACGAGCGTGGCGGTAGCCCAGACAGGCGTGGACACGCTGGCGGCGCTTCTGGAGGAGGCGCGCACGGCGGTGGCGTTCCTGGGGCAGCCGCGCACGCCCACGAGCGCGGCGACAGCCCAGACCGGCGCAGATGCGCCGGTGGTGCTCCTGGAGGAGGCGCGCACGGCAACGGTGGCGGACGGGTCGATGGAGAGCGCGGCCTTCACAGGCAGCGTGGCTCTCTCTCCCCGGATCGGTACCGATGCGTCAATGGAGAGCGCGGCCTTCACAGGCAGCGTGGCTCTCTCTCCCCGGATCGGTACCATGGTTACCACGGGCTCCAGGCTGTTGTCAGGGACGTCGGTTCCGGCGGTGGGTGGCCTACCCTCACCAAGACCAACTACGTCGAGTGGGCTGCGGTGATGAGGGTAAAGCTCCAGGTGTGGCACATGTGGGAGGCAGTCCGATACGGCGACGTCGACTACGACCTAGATCGACGGGCGCTGGATGCCCTCATCGCTGCAGTCCCGCCCGAGATGCAGTTCTCGCTTACCAACAAGCGGACTGCCAAGGAGGCTTGGGACGCTATCGCTGCGGCACGCATCGGCAGCGACCGCGCCCGCAAGTCCACACTGCAGGCACTTCTCAAGGAGTGGGAGAACCTGGCCTTCAAGCCAGGTGAGGACGTTGATGACTTTGCTCTCCGTCTCAACACTCTGTTGCAGAAGATGGTGCAGTTCGGCGATGACACCTACGGCGAGGAGAGAGCTGTCGAAAAGCTCTTTCGCTGCTTCCCCGAGAAGTACAAGCAGATAGCTTGCTCGATCGAGTCCCTACTGGATCTCTCCACGATGTCAATCGAGGAGGCGATAGGTCGCCTCAAGGTCATCGACAGCGATGAGCCACAAGCTCTCTCGGGGCCCATCACCACTAGTGGGAAGCTCCTTCTCACTTGGGAGCAGTGGCTTGCCAGCCAAGGTGACCGGAAGAAGGGGGAGCCTTCTTCCGCGACAGGCGGCCGCAAGCGTGGCAAGCCACGCAAGGCGCGCAGAGACGCCCAGGCCGGGGCACGAGGACGTGCCGAGGGTGATGCCCGCGGAGGCGCCCAGGGTGGCGCCGCCAGCAGGCACAAGCCGGCACGGGACGACGCCTGCCGCAACTGCGGCCAGCTCGGCCATTGGGCCAAGGACTGCCGACAGCCACGACGCGGCCAGGCCCACGTCGCACAGGCGGAGGAGGAGCCGGCTCTGTTCATGGCACATGCAAGCATTGAGCTACCTCCAGCGGCACCGGCCGCAGCGGCTCTCCTCCACCTCGACGAGCCAAAAGCACACGCCCTCCTTGGTGACAGCTCCGGCAACGACAAGACTGACGGGTGGTGCCTCGACACCGGCGCCACCCATCACATGACCGGTTGACGGGATTTCTTCACCGAGCTTGAATCTAGCGTCCGAGGCTCTGTCAAGTTTGGGGATGCCTCCGGCGTGGAGATCAAGGGCGTCGGCTCCGTCATCTTCACCACCGTGTCTAGTGAGCACAGGCTGCTCACCGGAGTCTACTACATCCCCGCGTTGAAGAACTCCATCATCAGCTTGGGACAGCTGGATGAGAACGGTTCGCGCGTGGTGGTTGAGGACGGAGTCATGAGGATTTGGGATCGTCGTCGTCGCCTTCTTGCCAAGGTATCCAGAAGCGCAAATCGACTCTACGTCCTTAACGTGCAGGTGGCACAACCCCTCTGTCTCGTTGCTCGTCGGGACGACGAGGCGTGGCAGTGGCACGAGCGTTTCGGGCACCTTCACTTTGAGGCCCTGAAGCGGCTCAGTGCCACGGAGATGGTGCGAGGCCTGCCGTGCCTCGACCATGTGGAGCAGCTCTACGACGTCTGCGTGTTGACGAAGCAGAGGCGACTCCCCTTTCCACAGCGGGCTAGCTTTCAAGCCAAGGAGAAGCTCGAGCTTGTGCACGGGGACTTGTGTGGCCCGGTGACACTGGCCACACCGGGAGGACGACGCTACTTCCTGCTGCTCGTCGACGACCTCTCCCGCTACATGTGGGTGATGGTCCTCGGCAGCAAGGGGGAGGCTGCAGACGCCATCAGGCGCGCGCAGGCTGCTGCGGAGGCAGAGTGCGGTCGCAAGCTGCGCGTGCTGCGCACCGACAACGGCGGCTGAATTCGCGTCGTACTGCGCTGACGAGGGCATTCAACGCCACTACTCCGCGCCGTACAGCCCGCAGCAGAACGGCGTCGTCGAGCGGCGCAACCAGACGGTTGTGGGGATGGCTCGGGCCCTCCTCAAGCAGAGGGGGATGCCGGCTGTCTTCTGGGGAGAGGCGGTGGTGACGGCCGTCTACATCCTCAACCGCTCGCCTACCAAGGCGCTCGACGGTAGGACGCCGTACGAGGCTTGGCATGGGCGCAAGCCGGAGGTCTCCCACTTGCGGGTCTTCGGCTGCCTAGCGTTCGCCAAGGAGCTTGGCCACATCAGCAAGCTCGACGATAGGAGCACTCCGGGAGTGTTCATCGGCTACGCGGAGGGCTCGAAGGCCTACCGCATCCTCGACCCGAAGACACAGCGTGTGCGCACGGCGCGCGACATTGTGTTCGACGAAGGGCGAGGATGGGCGTGGGACAAGGCGGTGGACGACGGCTCGGCTCCGATGTACGACGACTTCTCTGTTGAGTACGTCCACTTCGAGGGAGCTGGGGGAGTAGGCGGCTCTTCTTCAGCGAGCGCGTCTACCCTAGTCCCCGAGCCTCCACCGACCCCGGCGCCTGCTACTCCGACAGCACCACGCTCTCCAGCCAGGACCTCGGCTGCGATGAGTTCTTCGCCGACTCCACCACAACTGGCAACGCCACGCACTCCAGCACCGACAGGCACCTCTCTGGGCACGTCTACTCCACCACCAGCTCGTGTCGAGCACGGCCCGGTTGAGCTCGCTACTCCGCTCTCTCACGAAGAGGAGCGCGTCGACGCGTACCACGATGGCGAGCCGTTGCGGTACCGTACGATGGAGAACCTTCTCGGCGACCAGCCGGTGCCGGGACCGGTGCCTCACGACCTGGAGGCGCAGTTGCACCTTGCGTGTGACGACGGCGAGCCTCGGTCGTTTGCAGAGGCTGAGAGACACGTGGCATGGCGCGCCGCGATGCAGTTGGAGATGGATGCGGTTGAGAAGAACCGCACCTGGGAGCTTGCTGACCTTCCTTGTGGTCATCGCGCGATCATCCTTAAGTGGGTGTACAAGCTGAAGAGGGATGAAGCCGGTGCCATCGTCAAGCACAAGGCTCGCTTGGTGGCATGAGGTTTCGTGCAGCAGGAGGGGGTCGACTTCGACGACGCCTTTGCTCCCGTGGCACGGATGGAGTCCGCGCGACTCCTTGTGCTAGCTGCCCAGGAGGGCTGGCGTGTTCATCACATGGACGTCAAGTCGGCGTTCCTTAACGGCGACTTGAAGGAGGAGGTCTACGTGCACCAGCCGCCGGGATTTGCGATCCCTGGCAAGGAGGGCAAGGTGCTCCGCCTGTGCAAGGCCCTCTATGGCTTGCGGCAGGCACCGAGGACGTGGAATGCCAAGCTGGATTCCACGCTAAAGGGGATGGGCTTCGAGCAAAGCCCGCACGAGGCGGCCATCTACCGACGGGGCAATGGAGGTAATGCCCTGCTGGTGGGTGTCTACGTCGACGACTTGGTGATCACCGGCACCAAGGATGCGGAGGTGGCGGCATTCAAGGAAGAGATGAAGGCTACCTTCCAGATGAGTGACCTAGGGCCTCTCTCCTTCTACCTGGGAATCGAGGTGCACCAGGATGACTCTGGGATCACGCTTCGACAGACCGCCTACGCCAAGCGCGTCGTTGAGCTAGCTGGGCTCACCGACTGCAACCCAGCTCTCACTCCGATGGAGGAGAGGCTGAAGCTGAGCCGCGACAGCACGACGGAGGAGGTGGACGTTACGCAGTACCGGCGTCTTGTGGGGAGCCTTTGCTACCTCGCCCACACACGGCCGGACTTGGCATTCTCCGTCGGCTACGTTAGTCGGTTCCTGCAGCGACCGACGACGGAGCACCAGCAGGCTGTGAAGAGGATCATCCGCTACGTTGCGGGGACTCTCGACCACGGCCTCTACTACCCGAGGTGCCCTAGGGCGGCACACTTCGTCGGGTACAGCGACAGCGACCACGCCGGCGACATCGACACCAGCAAGAGCACGAGCGGGATCCTCTTCTTCCTCGGCAGGTGCCTCGTTAGCTGGCAGTCGGTCAAGCAGCAGGTGGTGGCCCTGTCCAGCTGCGAGGCCGAGTACATAGCGGCCTCCACCGCTTCGACTCAGGCGCTCTGGCTCGCTCGACTGCTTGGTGATCTCCTCGGCAGAGACACTAGAGCGGTGGAGCTCAGGGTGGACAGCAAGTTCGCTCTGGCCCTGGCAAAGAACCCCGTGTTCCACGAACGCAGCAAGCACATCTGGGTGAGGTACCACTTCATCCGAGGCTGTTTGGAGGAAGGGAGCATCAAGGCGAGCTATATCAACACCAAGGACCAGCTTGCGGACCTGCTCACCAAGCCCCTTGGGAGGATCAAGTTCCTTGAGCTCTGCTCCAGGACCGGGATGGTTCAACTCTCCCACAAGACGACGCACAAGACTTAGGGGGAGAATGATGGATAAGTCTCATGTGTGGCTGGTCTTTGTGGGGTTGTGCTGCTCACATGGTCCTTGTGGCTGTTTTTCTGTTTTTAGGACAGCATCTTAGACTAGAGGATAGCATCTTAGCATCTTAGACTAGCATCTTGGCATATGCTTGGCTGGCTAGCAGCCTATAAATATGTAACCCCAACCCATCAGGTTGGTATGGCATTTGTGTGAGTTTGTGTGAGAAATAGACAAGAAAATTGCCTCAACTCCTAGTGTCATCCTCTCTCGATGAGAGTAAGAATTCTCCTACTATCAAGAGTGAGAATTCAGCGACTAACAGTAGTCAAGTCTACTCCTTGCATTCCAAATGTCTTTAGCTTTGACCATGTTCTAGAAAAATGCACCGACATGTAGAACATCAAATTAGTTTCATTAAATACACCATGAAATATGTCTTGATAGTTCTTAGCATTTTGAAGATATTAATATATTTTTCTATACACTTGGTCAAAATTAGAGAAGTTGATTTTATGTAGGATAGAAATATAACGACATTACATTTTTGGGATGGAGGTAGTACTTCAACATCCATAATGGCTCATCTGCTTTTCTTTTTCTTTCAATCCAAGTTGTCAAATGCTATTTCTGCCTCTGTTTTACTTTGTGATGCTCATAATCTGTGTTGTAATCATATGGGCAGAAATCTTCTTTACAGTATGCTGATAATCCTGATCAACAAGAGATGATTCGACCACTTGCTGGAACAATAAGGGCAACATCACCACATCTCTTGAGCACACATTCATCTGATGTGAATCTAGATGGGCCATTAGTCAATTCAAGGAAAAACCTGTCCAGATCACCACCTCTTGATGTGTTTCCTATGAATGTGTCCCCCAAGAGAGCGCTAGAGAGGCTACCACCATCTCATTCTGTATTGGGACCTGATCCCAGAAAATTGCCTGATCGAAATGGCATGTTAAGATGGGCTTTGGACGATGGTGCACAGCGGCCGACAATGAGTATGCTTGATGAAGAGTACAGGAAGCAAAGTGCAAGGGAACTTATTGATGCATATGGGAATTGTCAAGGCCGAGATGTTGATGAACGACTTCCTAAAGTGCAGTGCCTGGATCCAAATGGTATGGCTAGCAGATCTAGTGCACGAAATTGGTTAACTTCAGAGGAAGAAGAGTATGCGTGGGAGGATATGAGTCCAACTTTGACTGATCGAGTCAGAAGCAGCTTGCCATCTTTTCCTCCTGGAACCGTGAGAGATGGATTTCCTAGGGCAAATGCAGGGCTACTGGAATCTGACGTTGGGAGGCATAATTTCCCAAGCCAAGCTACTAGATCATCGGTTGATGGTTCACCATTTAATCTTGAAGATAGAATTACAACTGCAAGTGTATGTTTGTCTGATCTCTCTTTAAATAATAGTGAATCATAGCATTAGCATAACGCTTTGCGTGCCTATTATCACCTCCTGCAGTTCTATGAAATAATTTTTCTCCTTTTTCTTTAAAAGAATTATTGTCTCCAGTACACAATTTGATTGCTGCTTTCTATTCTGATATATTTGTAAAAAACATTGTTCCAAAGGGCTGGTTGCCAACTAGCCATGCGTTGTCTAGTTCAATTGGGCTGGCTAGGTGGCCCTAGACGCCCATGATGAGCTAGTTGGGCCAGATCTGCCACTAGAGTTGTGGAAGTAGTAGCTTGTGTAGGGCCAACAAGATCATGACCTTGTGTATGCAAGTTAGCCTGTGCAGATGATGCAGTACTCTGCTGCCTGCCTAGAGCCTAGTGCCCTTTAGAAAGAAGATAAAAATGTGCTATGCAAGTACTCCAAGTAACATCAGATGTACTAATATAGGCTTCAGCTGGCTGATCTAGAGATATTGTTGCCAAATTTCAAATGACATGTATCCTTTGACAATCCTTGGTTGACTGAGGAGAAAATAGTAGTTAGGTAAAAGTTCTGCAAATATATTTAGAGAAACTACATTTTGTGGTATCACATTTGTATGCTGTTAGGGAAGGAACTTTAAGTTTAGTTTTTCAGCAGTTTATTCCTTTTTATTTCACAATTTGATGTAAAATAATCTATGCCTTCGGTTACTCATAGATTTTAAAGCATGTATCATGAGTAGGACTTGTGCATTATTTCCCAGTAGCCTTCAGCAGTTTTTAGGCACTGTATACATTATTTAACTGTTTTCTTGTCTTATTTTTAACTGAGACCCTTTGAACATTTTTGTCCATGCACCAAATAGGATTCATATGCAGACTTGTCAACCTGGTACTGTTGTCTGTTTGAATATATGAACACCTATTGACACAGGAACACCTTTTTTTTTTTCCTCCTGCAGCATGTTGACATTTCCACAAGGAGATATCCAAGAAATTTTGGTGTTCAGAATGGAGCTCTTTTGGAGTACCAGAATTCTGAACATACCCTAAATCATGGGAATATTGATACCATGCCAGCTCCACCTTGGCAGAAGCCTACTGGTCTGCCATTGCAAATACAGGCACCTCAACATCCCTCAGTACTTGATAGAATACCACAGCCTGCCAATGGTGAAATGCCTGTCAAGAGGTTGGACATTAGTGGCACATACAATGGTTTGAATGTAGATATACCCTTGGTGGAGAAGCACAGGTCATCACCTGCTCCTGCTCCGACAGAATGGCTTCCTCTTCATCATACCCAATCACAAACTTTACCGCTAATTCCACCTGATACGAAACATGTTAGAAGTGCATCGGATAGCTTAGAAATTAGTTGTTTTGTTAGCCAAGGAGCTAGTTCATCAGTATTTGTTCCTTGGCATCAGTATGATTCCTTGGATCGGAAAATGGGTACCGGTAACTTAGCTCAACCACCTTATCAGCACCAAGATTTGTTGCCATCAAGCCAACAAAATCAAGGTAGAATTTTGGGAAACCAAGCTCATCCTCATCGCCCCACACAGTTACATCCCCATCCCCACTCCCATCCTCACCATCAGGAGACTTTTAGAAGCTTTGCCTCTGTATCTCCATTCCAAGGACAAGGAGGTACTGCAACCATGACACCTGTTTCCGTTCTGCCAACTTTTTCTGTACCACCTGCTGTGCCACCCTACGGTGTGCCATCTGCACCTGGGTTTCCTATGCCACCATTACCGCCTGGACCACGACCTGTCCCACTGCAGATGGGTTCCTCATCATCACAAGTCGGTGGCCCTCAACCATTTGTCTCTGGACTGTTGAGTAACCTTATGCGTCATGGTGTAATTTCACTGGAACCACCTAGCCAATCTCAGGTATTTCTCATGTTTCGTGCGTTGTTATTATATAGTATTATTCTGTTCATATTAGTGCTGTTAATTGAAGGGAAAATTGTGATTATTTTATTATAGGATTCTGTTGGAGTTGACTTCAATGTAGACCTCAAGTTACGGAATGAGTCTGTTATCAATGCTTTGTATCAGGATCTTTCAAGGCAGTGTAAAACATGTGGCCTTCGATTTAAATGCCAAGAGGAGCATCGTGCTCACATGGACTGGCATGTTACAAAAAATAGAAATTCAAAGAACCGTAAGCAATCTTCACGTAAATATTTTGTCACCACGGGGGAATGGTTAAGAGCAGCAGAAACAGTAGGAAACGATGGAGTTCCTGCTTTTGTGCCCTCAGACTCAGTCCCAGACAGAAAGGAAGAGAAAGAAATTGCTGTTCCTGCGGATGAGGAGCAAACAGCCTGTGCATTATGTCAAGAGCCATTTGAAGATTTCTACAGTGATGAGACTGATGAGTGGATGTACAGAGGTGCAGTCTACATGAATGCGCCAGATGGTAATATTGATGGTCTGGAAAGGTCACAGTTGGGACCTATTGTCCATGCTAAATGTCGATCTGGGCCCATCAATACTTCTTAGGGTGGGCATAGGTGGTGAGTATCTATTCATTTCCTTGTGCTATAACAAACATGTATGAACCTTAAGGTAGACATAGTAAGGTTTTTGCTGAGTTACCTCACTATAATTAGGAGATATTGTCTCCTGGCTAGTATTTAGCTGTATGCAACATGTTATGATTATATATATGTTATCTGACTAAATAAAAATGCTTGATGTGATATGCAATGTTATTGTTCATATTTATGACTGAAATGCACCATGGGTCCCTTAACTTTTTCTGTATTTTCATCTGAGTCCATGAACTCTCAAAATGATCATCTGAGTCCTTCAACTTCAGGTGGTTCATTCGAAGTGTGAATTCAGGTCCATGATTGGACCTAGAGCGAACTTAGAATGAACCACTTGAAAAGTTGGAAGGACCTAGATGACCACTTTGAAAGTTTATGTACCTAGATGGGAATGCAGGAAAAGTTTAAGAACCCATGATGCATTTTACTCTTTATTGTTTACTGTCAGTGTTCTCTATTAGATGAATATACTCCTGTCTTACATTTGGGACCCATTCTTTTTTGTTTGGTTTTTAGTTGTGCTGAACCATTTTGCAGATCCATCATATGGATTTTCAGAATGCCCAATTATACTGGCATATATAATAAGAGGACCTTGAGTTGCTCCCTTGAATAGTCATTTACCCTCTGAAGATTCTGTAGGTTTTAAAACGGAAATGTGAACACACATGCTCGGTCAAGTAGTATGATTTTTTAATCAGTGTAACTTTGCTAATGAAAGGTAATCATGCTAACTAGTGTAATTTTATGCTAATGACAACTGTAATCATGCAAATCCACAGTTCTGCATGTATCATTTAGTGTGATCTTCTGATGATGATTTATGAAAGTCATAATTTCGTAGCGTGACTATACTTTTAATCTCTCACCTTTTGGTACCTAGGATAATTTTCCTTAAGGCTTTGGTCTAATTTGTAAAAAAGTGGTGATAATCAGGAGTTCAGGACTATTGTAGTTCATTTTCATTCGTATACTTCACTATTTTTGCCCGTCATGGCATCGCTAATCTGCGCAGCTATTTTGGTATCTAGGATAGATTTCCTTAAGCAGGCTTTGGTCTAATTTGCAAAAAAGTGGCGATAATCAGGAGTTCAGGACTATTGTAGTTCCTTCTCATTTGTAGTTCACTATTTTTGCCCATCATGGCATATTGCTAATCTGCGAAGCTATTATGTCTGCCAATCAAAGATTCATACATTTAGTGGAACTAATATTGTTTGTCTCATTTTTGCCATTTCCTGACGACGATACCTTGGTGCACAGGGCCTTTTCTTTTTTTTTGCGAGGATTTTTGTTTTGTTTTTTGTGCTAGCTTTTAGCATGTTTGCAAGCATTGTATGTTTTTAATCATTTGGTCAGTGTTCATGCAATTAGTAAGTCGCATAGGCACATACAAACACACAAGTTTGGTGACCTCTTGCTGATGACATCACGATTCCTGTGAGGATATTTACTGTTTTTTTCTGTTCAAATTTCAAATGGATTTGGCATGAAATTACTTGAAGTAATCGACTGAACAATCATATGTTTATTGCCTTCTTTGTCCTATAATTTTTTTCCTTTGGATTATGAAATCCTCAATGACTGGTTATAAGTTGGAAGGTGGTAAAATTAAGATATACTTGGCCTATGTGCCATTGCATTGTGCCATGTAATTTAGTTACACGCTGTTGTATCATCTACTACCTCCATTCCTTAAAGAGGTGCATAGCCAGAATGACATTCTTTTAGGGGACAAAGTTAATAGTTGCAACAAACCCTTTTCTTCTCTGGAAACAAAGTGTGTTTAAAAAGCCTGCTGAGTTTTCCTGAATGTTCTATGATTCAATGAGATGGGTTCATTGGTTTACTGCTTTTGCCATGGTGGTGATTATTTTGAATGCATAATATTTGTGTTCATATCAGTCACGTTTGATGGGTTCAACTCTAATCAATTTTTGTCCCTAATTAATTGTTAATAAAGCCACGAGGAAGATAAGTAAGCATCTTGTTTATTAGCCTCGTGGCAACAAATCACTCAAACTTAAACTTGCCATGATCTAATGGTTAATAAATTCCCTTAGAAGTGCCTCGTTGAAAGATGTTGCTATGTTGATTGATGATTGCTAACTATTTTTATCTTTGTTGCAGGGATGACTTGATAGCTTTTTTCCATTGCGGCTGTAGACATGACCTGTAAACTACCAGAGACTCAGATTTTGGTATGGTTAGCTTCTTTTCTATGTGGCTCCCTAACAGCCAGTGCATAGAATGTTAATGTGACAATAGTGTATAGCTGTGATTTTTTTCTGTAATTCAGTGATAGCATTAGTAATTGGCCCTACAGTCACTATTGTCATATTGTGCTTGTGCCCTGTCATTTTGTCCTTAGTCGCACAGTGCTGCTTTTTCATTACAACCGTAGTGTGATCTATATGGAAGCTTCATGTTTAGGGTTTCTGCAACACAGTTGGCAGCGGTATATGTAACGATGGTTTCACTGGACATGGGAAACAATATATTTCAATAGTTCGTCTTTCTTCCTCGTTAATATCTTGTGCAGGATACATACCAGTTCTCAACTAGTTGGCTGATAGCTTTGGAAGGGATCACGCCAGATGACCAAGAGTGCTGGCCTCAATCTGTGGCTTTCCTGAAGTATTTTAAGGCACTAGATGCTGTCATTGTACCTTATTGCCAAACTTTTAAGTATTTTCCTTTGTAAGTTGAGAGCATTGTTTGTGACAATTATTCTTGGCCGCTTGTATAGTTCCATCTTGCTGATATCTTTGTACTCCGAAATGTGGATGAGAATATCTTACCAAACTTCATATTCTGGATGGTATATGCTCTGGCAAACTATTAATGAAACAATTTTTGGGATGTTGTTTTTATCCAAATTTATTTATTTTTCCTGCCCCATATTGCCGTGTGAATTTGACTGGATTCGTCACAGTTCTTATCTTCATTGTCGTGGTATGTGTGACTGTTGGGTAGTCTGTAATTTGTGATTGTTTTAGACAAGCTCGTGCGGTCGGACATGCATTTCTGATGTCATATGGCCACATGACTAGGGTCTTCATTCATTGTCGCGATCATCTTTATAATATATGAAAAAGGTTCTGTTTGATTCAGAAATTGTACCAGGTGCAGTTTGATCCAGAAATTATAAGACATGGCAATTAATTACTCTTTCCGTTCTACCGTAAATTATGAGATGTTTTAGCTTTTTTAATACAAAACTTTTTTACACATTAGAAATATACCGACTAGATACATGCGAAAAGAAATGTCTAGATTTCTTACTATCAAAGCAGGGAGGTTCGGCCATCGCTCAGCGTGTCCACGTCGCCCATATTACTTCAGCCGTTCGATTCGCCGATCAACGCTCGGTATTGACTCCGCCATTTGCTTCCTTCAGCAAAGTTCTCGTCCCCTCCTCTCTCTCTCTCTCTCTCTCTCTCTCCTGGATGCTCCCTCACCTCGCTCCCGACTCGCGACGCCACTGAGGCGACGGCGCGGGGATAGCAACCAAAGAGACGCCCGCCTCCGCCGCTCGTGCTCCCGTCCCCGTCCCCGCCCCCGCCCGCGCTTCCCCTTCCCCTTCCTCTCCCTCTCTACCTCTTTCTCAGCGTGGTGGCGCACCGGCCAGGCCCGGCCGCCGCCACCTCCACGCACTGCGCGCGGCCTGGGCGGCGGTGCCGCCCGTGTGCGTGCAGCCGCAACGACGAGCCCCGGCGGTGGCTGCCTCGTGGCACGGCGCGAAGCGGGAGATCCCCGCCGCTGGCCGCGGCGCGCGTCTGCACCCGGCACGGCCATGTCCTGGCGGTCCTCGCGCCGTCTCCTCGTCGGTTTGGTACCCCTCTCGCTTTTTACCTCTTCCTGCCGGATCTCCCTCTCCAGCGCTCGCGGAGGCTCCCTCCATTTCACTGTGGACGCCGACCTGTATGCACATGAACTGCGTACCTATGCTACAGGAAACCCTAGCTGCCATGTCGTCGCGTTCGCCTACTGCGCCGCTGCTGCACACAGTGGCCACCAGCGCGATGCCGACCGCTGCGCGTCGGCTCTTTGGCCTTCGTCTCGGCTGCCTCCGTTGGTTCGTTGCGCTCTCCTTTGTTGCGGTTGCATCTTCTTGGATCTTGGTTCTTGGCAATTCCTATGGTGTTTATATCAGTTCTATTAAACTTGCCTCCATACTTTGCAGCAATGGTGCGTTAAAATTGGCATCATGGTGCCTCCTATGCTCCTTAAGTGAAGGTACAACACTGCCACCGCTCACTTTTCGTCTCTTTTTTCCTCATAATCGCAGTATACCTATTTGCAAATACAAAAATATCAACATTAGCTGTACTAACATGAGCTAAGTCTGGTGGAAGTGCCAACTAAGTAGGCATGGCTCTGCTTTTGTCGTTTGACAGAATAAACATATATTGAATTTTAGATCGCATCCTTAGGAATCACGGAAGACGCTTACTTTTCGATGACATGAGTGATCCTATTTCTAACCGATGGCATGTTTGCCTCCATGTGTGCCATTTGTTCTTGGTTGTATATGCAACCCAACTTGGGCTTCAGTTCATGCTTTGCTATTCCAGAAATTTTTTGACAATTCAAGACTTGACGTCGATACTACTGTCTTCATCTTAAGCTATGTAGACATGGCTTTGCTGTTTCTTTGCATAAACCTAGGTATTGATTTACCCTCCTCGCATTTGAGACATGAGCCCATCATGCATGTAACTGTTCATTTCATAAACATATTGATTTCTTTTGCAAATGGTTCTTTTATCCACCAAGCTTCTATTTCTGTGCCTGCGTTGTATGTCACTGTAGGCCCTTCAACTTTCTTCATTGTGATATATATACCGTTCGTGGTGCCCTGAAATAACCATAAGAAACTGTGGAACAGAAGTTGATTATTACATAAAGGTTGAAAAAGACATCAATTTCCATGTTCCCAGTTCTGTCATCGCTGGCCATTATCGTGTATCACAATATTTGCTTTCAGTTGTGTTCCTTATCGCCATCCAGGCACATTATTTGCACACATGGATGGGTGTATGTGTTAAAATTATAAAAAATAGCAAAGATTTTTCCGATTAGAGCCTTGATGAGATCAAGCTTCTGAAGTATGCTAACAACCATGATCATGCTGACAGGTACCACCTTTTGTGTCCGTATGATTACTTCTACTATTGGGTCAAATTGAGCATTTACTCTTGATAGATCCCTTTTGAGTGCTATTTAATTTTGAACAGGTGTTGAATTTATCTACAGCTCCACTGCTTGCTCTGCACTGTTCTGGTTCTCCATCTACCATTAGCCACCTCTGGTCATTGTCGCTCTGGCATTGGCTTCGAGCACAACGGCCCCAGCTGCAGCGCCCAGACGTCCATCGTCTCAGCTATCCCTATCCTCGCTTTTTCCCCCTTTTTGTCTCTGGTGCGTGCTCTCCTTGCAAGTGCCGAGCCCAGGCGCGTGTGTGGATCTGGCTCGCCGGCCTTAATCGCTGGAGTAGCCCCACACCGGCGCGTCTGGCCCCTTGTGCATGGCGGAGATGCACTCTCTCCCTTCTCCCCCTCCTCTTCCCTCAGCTCCCTCTCCTCACTCTATGTATATCTTCCTTCTGATATCATGATGCTATATTGGCCTGATTGTTTGTAGTTAGCTCATCAAGAATGGTCATTTTTTTTCATGAGCTTCATGTATACCTCCTCTCTTATAGTGACCGAGCTTTTTAACGTTTGCTGTATTTTGTTGCTGCAGGGAGCTTTGGACGGTGGACTGAATATTCCTCATAGTGAGAAGCGATTTGCTGCTTTCAAGAAGGATGACAAGCAGCTGGATGCTGATATCCACCGCAAGTACATCTATGGTGTCCATGTTACTGACTACATGAAGGTGAGTTGTGCTTGCTGCTTATCACACCACATTTCCTTTTCCTTTGTTCCCTTGTAACTTTATTTCAGAAATTGTTGACCGTCCTACATCACGAAATTAGTACACTAGAGGCTTACTAATTTCTTCTGCTCTTTATTATGTCCCACAAACTTACTGAAGAGGAGCAAGAGAGGTGCCAGCCTTAGTTCAGTGAGTTCATTCAGAAGGGAATTGAGGCTGACGACATGGAAGCTCTGTACAAGAAGGTCCATGCTGCGATTGGTGCTGCTCCTTCCATGGTCAGGTCAACCAAGCAGCCACCAAAGGAGCACAACAGGTATAGTAGCTACCCTCCTTATTTTTTATATCTATACACTATATATGGTCATCATAATTGTATCGTTTGCTCTGCCCTTACCTTCTGTGTGTTTTCAGGTACAACCCCAAGAACCTGACATATGAGCAGTGGAAGGCCAGCCTCGTGATGCAGGTGTATACTATGAGGGTTTTATATTCCAATTAGCTAATTCATACAAGACAGATCTTACAAGTTTGAGAGTTTTATATTCCAATTAGCTAATCTAAGCTTGGTTTCACAAATCTCGAAATTGATCTTCATTGGTGCAGGTGTATACTATGAGGGCCCGAAAAATGTGACTAAAATCCCTAAATTTGTTTCATATGCCAGGGTGAGTCATTCTGACTTCCATGGTAAGCTTATTTAGTTTTCCATTTCATTTTACATGTTTTATTTTTTATGTCGTTAGGTCTGTATTTTCCATTCGATACTTAGCTTATTGGTTATGGCTGTGCTTTTTATTTTATAATGATGGATGTGTTACTTAGGTGGAATGTCTCTAATTGGATCAAAGAAATCTTGTGCTGTGTGTATACATTGGCTGGGTGACTGGACTACTGGAATAAACTGATCGTTTTCTTTGCTTCCCCAGGTGTTCATATTGAAGAGTCTTCCACTGCAATTTTTAGCAACAGGTTTGCCATTTAAAAAAAAACTCCAAATGAATTCTTTGATTGGGTGCAAGTAAGCCTCTATGGATCACTTTCAACTTTAAAAAGAACATGAAAAGAAGAGGTCTAGTAGTTTTCTCTACCTTTTGAAATTAGGGACAAGTCCATTTTCTCTTCCAGTTAAGTTGACAGCTTTTTTTAGAGGTGTCAAGTGATTGCCTTATTAATGGCGTTATGTGTTTGGATTTTGTTGGTGCTGCTAGCTGTTTTGTTTGCTTAGCTTCTATTGTTGTAAGGAGGCTAAAATTGGTCACAATTAATGCTCATCATGTCGCTTGCCATTTCGGCGCAATGTCGTGATATATTTTGTGAATATCATAGCTTTGGATTGCAATTTGCTCACTGACTCAATTACCATCGGCTTATCAAGCTGTGAAGCCTCATTTTTTTAATCTATTATCAGCTCACAAGGTGGCTAACACTAATATATATATGCTGAAATCATTAAAGTCCCTATGACATGCATATGTGTGAGTAAAATTTCTACGAGAATTAATATCGCTGCACAAAATTTATGAAGTGCTATAGGTTTTCCCAGCAGGATTAGGCGCTGTGAAATTTAACATTTCTCTGTGAGACCCGTGTGGTCTTTACAATGTAGATATCTCCTTTTCTACCTTGCCGACGCGAGTGATGGTTGTTTAACAAAGGCTACTGTTTAGAATGTAAGTATCTCCTTTCCTGCTTTGCTGCGCTTTTGGATCCGTTTCTAAACTTGCCCACTATTTAACGATGGCTGCACAAGATAGCTTGAATGATAGATGGTTTATATAGTCCACGAGATGGTTTGATCCGACCTTCTGAACGATGCTTCACATATGGTATATCTGGGAATTAGTGTTCATACCTTTAAAAGTTTTGTGAAATTCAACCAAGACATCTAGAATTCTTTCTTGTGTCATCCTTACTGTCACAATGGTCATGACTTGCCATTTCCTAACTCAATTACTGATTACTTTACCACTTCCATTATCAGAAATATCTAACTGTGTACTGTTTTTTCCCATGAGTTACCTGTTTTACGCTATGCTGTCAAAATTAGCGCACTTAGAATATATGAAAACAGAATGTTCTTGCTATCTTCCTATTACACCGAGTAAGTCACTAAAAATTAGATTACTACAGATTTTCCTTACCGTTGGGACATTAGTAAGCTACTGAACTTGGTAGTGTAAGATCGTCGTGCGAATCATCGATAGCACGACATGAAACCATCAGGTCAATGCACATATGCGTTTACCAATACTTGCTATGCTTACCTATACCATTTGATTTCCCGCTTAATTGTCCGGCGCGCGCGATGGCGCGCATGATGTACTAGTATGTAATAAAAGCAATCTACCTGAAGAAGTCAAAATATCTTGTAATTTGAAACAATGTGTACATATACATAATAAATAAAAGCAGTATATATGAAGAAACTAAAATATCTTGTAATTTAAAATGGAGGGGTAGAAAACAAGATTATAACAGTAACAAAGTAATTTTTTTTTTGCTTCAAAGTATGTTTCATCGCATGAAGATCATTCACCTTCTAACACAAGTGATCGTAATCATGGGCCACTTACACGAAGATGCAAGAGCAGGTGAATTTGTTCTTATCTGAGTTTAACTTTGACATATTTGAGAATGTTATACTACCTAAAATTCTCTTCCTGAACTTTTTGATGATTTGATAAACCACATGATATTGTAGTCGAGTGTCTTACTCAAACCTTTGTTCTTCCTTGTTTTTCTTGGACATGTGAAGAGATCCCTCTGGGATCCCTAGTTCGTGCTCTAAACTAATTAGGTCTTTGTGTGGATTAGTTTTGGATTATGGTTCTACGACCGTTCGAAGATCAAGTCAAAGTAATCAAGGATCTAGTGCCTCTGTTTCCGTCGTTTGGTCGCATCCAACCTTTGTCAGGTATAAAGCCAGTTATCCTGCTGTTCGCAGTAAGTTATCTTCGATTCATCGACCAACTGTCGTGAGAATCGGGCCAACCTTAAGGAGGTTCCTTATTAGGGGGTCTCCTTTTCTTCATTTGTACTTTCACAAAGAGTAATAACCGAAATACTTTACCAATCTTGTTAGCCCTTTATATGCATTGTCAAATATTCACTAAAATCATGAGGTTAGAACCACATTCGGATCAACAACACAGATGTATGTGACTGTTTCTTCAAACTACTGTGGATTTGGAGCTAAAAAACATGCATCTTCATTGTCATTCCTACACGTGGAGCAACAAGCATGAGGCACTGATGCTTGTTGTGAAAACCTAAAACTAGCATCAGGGAGGCCGTGCTAGCGCCATGAGAGCAACTACCGCACTGAGAGACGCCACAGTAGCATGTTCTAGGGCGCCACCGCAACCTCACTGAGATCCGGGGAAGACACATCGGGGGCCACCACCTCCGTGCAGAGGCCCTCGTTGCGCCTAGAAGGACAAACATTATAACACGAGATCTATAGTCCACTGCCACCACCGCGCTAAGCGTGTCAGGGGCTGTAGCGCTGCCATGCCGCCTCCTCACCGGGGCTGTGCCAAGCATCGGGGGACGTTGCACCAAGATCCATTGGCCACCGCTATCGAGGGTGGCATTGGGGGCCGTAATGCTGCTATGCCTCCACGCTAGGATGCACCCCAGGCCAGTGACAGGTCGAGGTGGTGGACTAGAGAGAGATAAATAGTATTTTTTAAAATTTATTTGTGCTGGCTAACCGAAATAAATACAAAATTAAAACAAACGATCTAGCTAACACTACACCCCTCTATCTATATTTTCAAGCACCTTACAAAGATCCTAATATGAGCAACTAAGGTGCCGGGCTAGGTAGAGCTCACCTAAATAATTCTAACTTACAAGGTCACACAAACCTATGCAATTAGTACTCAAGCAACCGGGGAGCTCCTACTCATACTAGTGAGCAAAGTGCACAAAGCCTAAGTCGACTAATAGTTCTCAATAGCAAGGCTACACAAGCCAAACTAGAGAGCTCAACAATTACTTAGCCACACAAACTAAGCAATGTAACTAGCAAGGCTACTCAAGCCAACTAATTAGTCAAGAGAGCTATAATTTTGCTACACAAGAAAGCTAGCTGCACAAGAGCAACAACACAAGAACAATATACGAATAAGTAAATATAAGCTTGTGTTGGGAGTAAACAAACCAACGAGATGAACAAGTTGACACGGAGAATTTTATCCTGAGGTTCGGTGGCTTGCCAACCACCTACTACCCATTGAGACAAGCTCAAGGTTGTCGCCGGTCCTCTTGTTAGTGGTAACCCTCAAGTCACACTCGCACGTAGAGTGCTCACCACGAGCTCTAGCACTCGACTCGGCCAGACCACTTGACACTCTTCACGCCTCGCTCAACTAGAGTTGCTCTTGGTGTCTCCCGCGGGGCGAGCACAATACCCCTCACAAATCCTTACTCCAGAGCCATGCACAATCACCAAGCGTGCATTGATAGAGATCACAACCTCCAAGCCGTCTAGGTGATGACAGTCACCAAGAGTAACAAGAAATCCCCCAATCACAAAGATTTGCTAGTGCCACTAAATGCAACTCTCAAATGCACACACTAGACTCTCAATCCCTCACTCAAATTAGCATCAAGCTTGAGAGGAGGAGGAAGGGGAGGAGGTGGATATTCAATCTCTCATCCACACCCACAAACGACACTCAATCGCCACTACGATTTTGCACAAAGCATGGGAGGGAGAGAGAGAGAGGGGATGAACCCTAGCTTCCAATTGCAACAATGGGGAATGGGGGGTGAGGAAGAAGGAGGGGAGCCACAGCCTTATCCCCTCACACATAGGGTCCCTCAGCAAGCAACACCTACACTAGAATTTATTGTCGATGCAGCCTAGAAATTCCAGTGCGGGATCAGCCAAACTCCCCAACGGCTCTTTCAGACAACCATCCCACAATGGAAATTTCAGTCCAGGTCCTAGAATTTTAGTGCGGGAGCAGCCAAATGCCCCAACGGCTCTTTCTTCCAATGGTCGAGAGACCCCGCATTGGAAATTTCAGTTTAGCCTAAAGATAATTCCAGTTAAACTACGCCAAACAGCAGAGCACCCCTGCCTAACAATTTGGGAGGACTGAACAAGAAATTCTAGAAGCAGCTACCCACAAGCCCTCTTTCAAGAGCTAACTTTTCCCAATAGGCTAAAACAAGTTTAGCATCTTAGTTAGCTTTACACAAAGATTTTTCTAGGGCTTTCTCATGCACCTCACCACGTCACTAAGCGTAATGCATATGCAAATGAAACTCACACTTAGTGGCACTAGATAACCATTATAACTAAAAGATTTCCTCTCTTTATATTATGGTTATCTATCCTAAACCCGGTCAAACACTTCTCAACACAACCTTTGACCGATGAAATGAAATGCCCTACAAGTCATACCTTTGCCTTGCACATTCCAGTTCATCTCCTCCAATGTTGATGCCACACAAGCACCAACCTCCATCAAGAAATGATATGATCCACTTCATATCATCACGTGACCTTATTGGTTCATCGATTGCAACCTTGCTTGCTCTTCACCATTGTCCTTGTGAAAGGTCCTAATGGTTAGAGGGGGGTGAATAGCCTATTAAAAATTTCTACAACAACACTTAGCAAACCGGTTAGACAAATATGAGGCGAAGCGAATGTTGCGCTAGCCTAAAAAAAACAAGCCACCTACCACAATTCTAGTTTATATAGTCTCTATCCACACAATGGCTATGTCACTACACTAAGTTAGTGTGCTCTCAAAGACTAACTAAAGAGCCACACTAACCAAACTAACAAGCTCTCACGACTAGTTACACTAAAGAGCTTGACAACTAGTTTGCGGTAATGTAAAGAAAGAGAGCAAGATGGTTATACCGTCGAGTCGAGGAATGAACCAATCAATCACAAGAGTGAATACCAATCACCTCAGAATCAAATGAAGACACAATGATTTTTTACCGAGGTTCATTTGCTTGCCGGCAAGCTAGTCCTTGTTGTAGCGATTCACTCACTTGGAGGTTCACGCGCTAATTGGCATCACACACCAAACCTTCAATAGGGTGCCTCACAAGCAACACAAGATGAGGATTACACAAGCCACGAGTAATTTACTAGAGTACCTTTTGGCTCTCCACCGGAGAAAGGTCAAGAACCCCTCACAATCATCACGATCGGAGCTGGAGATAATCACCAACCTTCGCTCGATGATCCTCGCTGCTCCAAGTCGTCTAGGTGGCAGCAACCACAAAGAGTAACAAGCGAATCCTGCAGCAAAACACAAACACCAAGTGCATCTAGATGCAAACACTCAAGCAATACACTTGGATTCACTCCCAATCTCACAAAGATGATGAATCAATGATGGAGATGAGTGGGAGGGCTTTGGCTAAGGTCACAAGGTTGCTATGTCAATGTAAATGGCCAAGAGAGTGAGCTTGAGCCAGCCATGGGGCTTAAATAGAGAGCCCCCATGAATAGAGCTGTTGGCTCCTCTGTTCATTGAAAATCGAGGCGACCAGACGCATCGGTCAGAATGACCAGACGCACCCTACTAGCGTCCGGTCAACGGATGGCTACCACATCATCCCTCGCTTCAAATGCTGAGCGCCCGATCTTAATGGTTAAGTCACGACCGGAAGCAGCACAGTGCTAAGACTGGACGCACCTCTGCCGAGTCTGGTTGTTTCCAGAGAGGTCCCGAGAGAGCCAAATGACGACCGGACGCGTCAGTTCGACCACGACCAGACGCAGGTGGGGCAGCATCCGGTTGAGTCCAGAGAGCTCCTAGAGCTACTCAACTGTGACTGGACGTATCCAGTTGATCATGATCAGATGCAGCATCAGCGTCTGGTCCTTCTCCTCTTCTCTATGCTGCCACGTCAGTGGGACCAGACGCTGAACAATGTTCAGCCAGCGTTCGGTCGCCTACGTCCGATCTCAGGCCGAGAGTACCACCTTCTTTTATAATTGACCGGACGCTACTCCCCAGAGACCTATCACCACGTGACCAGCGTCCGGTGCACTGTGAAACCCTATCTTTTCTGTATAGGGCGCTGGTGAAGTTTTGAACCTTTGCTTCCAAGTGCTAAACACAATGTGTATCACCTTTGTGCATGTGTGTTAGCATATTTTCACAAACATCTTCAAGGGTGTTAGTACTCCACTAGATTCTAGATGCATATGCAATGAGTTAGAGCATCTAGTGGCACTTTGATAACCGTATTTCGATACGAGTTTCACCCCTCTTAATAGTACGACTATCGAACCTAAATGCGATCACACTCGCTAAGTGTCTTGATCACCAAAATGAAATGGCTCCTACCACTTATACCTTTGCCTTGAGCCTTTTGTTTTTCTCTTTCTTCTTTTCAAGTCCAAGCACTTGATCATCACCATGGCATCACCATCATCATGTCATGATCTTCATTTGCTTCACTACTTGGAATGTGCTACCTATCTCATGATCAGTTTGATAAACTAGGTTAGCACTTAGGGTTCCATCAATTCACCAAAAACCAAACTAGAGCTTTTACCTTGTCCATCGACACGAAGTCTTTGCTCAAGCTTCTCCGCCACATGCGGTGCATCGCTCCAAAGCCTCTGACTTGCCCGTCACACTTGCAACCGGTCCATCGATGCTAAGCCTTGTCGTGATCTTCTCCATTTAGCCACATGACTCCATGTCATGTCACATATGCGATAAGCTCCTTCATCACATTTGTACCTGTGGACTAATTTCCTATGTATCTCACATAAACACATATTAGTCCACCTAGATTGTCACTTAATTACCAAAATCAAACAAGGACCTTTTACTAGGGCCACACCGGTGGATGTCGTCGCGCCAAGATTCATAGGCTACCCGTTACCATCATGCTGAGGCCATAGCACCGCTAGGCTACCTCTTCACCCGCAGACGCCACCACGCTTGATGGACTAATGAGTTTGACGAGTTTGTAAATAGGTTTCATTAGAAATGATCATATCAAACTCAGGGTATTTCTCTAATGAAGAAGAAGCAATCATATTTTGCAAATTACATGTAAGATATAAGTGACTGCATATGGATGGGTCTGGTATGGAAAGCTTGCTATATCAAGAATGATGATATGAGACTTCATATCCATTAAAGGGCAATGACTTGGTTACTCGATCACATTGATGGTGTTCATATCCAAGGAGGAAGGAAATTCACCAAGGTCATTCCATTTTAAGAAAAGGAAGAAATTAAAACATGATTGGTGTCAGTATTTATATCAGAAAAGATATTCAAGTAGAAGACAACAATGCAAATGAAATGGTTTCAAATGTATACTTGTTATTGGTTCAAATCATTGTGTGGCTTGAGATAACTTGAAAGGTGCAGACAGAAAGGAACGACTTTGAGGTACTAAACATGGGTAAAGGGCAAGTGATGACTTGGCTACCTAAGGACCTAGCTAGTGTGAAGAAGAGAGAGTACTTGCATCAAGTCTTGCACGAGTAGAGCCATGGGAAGTTATAAAATGAGGAGGAACAAATCATTGTTTAATCAATAGATGGAAGTAACTTGATGCCATTAAGTGAAATCATATGTATGGAAATGGTTCAAGTCACATGCTCATGGTGGTATTGTTCAAATGATTAATACAAACTTATTGTAACTCTTGTGAAGATGGAAGAGGAAGAGATGACAAATGTGAAGACTTGAAGACTCAAGTGGTGGATATACATATCCTTTTTGGTCTTGAGTATAGGTATGTAATACTGTTAAGAGGGATGCAACATGAATAGTTTGATAAGTCTCAAGTGCTCAAACTAACCGAACCTTGAGTGCTAACATGAGAGAAACACATGAAACAATACTTGCATTTGTCTATATTGGGGTTAGTTATTTGTTAGCGTGGATAGCCCTCGGAATAAGCTTTCCGAAAAGTCCAAGATTATTGAAATCGGAGTTCAGAGCTAATGGTTATGACATTTTTCTTAGAGTGTCCTGTGCTGTTTTTTTGGAGTGTCGGAAGTTCTGACCTACATCAGAAGTTCTAATGCAGGAAACATTATAATAACTATTATTGTTCTAATGTCGAAAGTTCTATGGTTTTCGTTGGAATTCCTACGTTTGATAGACATAATGGCTAGTTTGTGTGTGTGTGTGTGGGGGGGGGGGGGGGGGGGGGTATTTATAACCCTCCTCATTTGGAGGGCTTGCTGCTGCCTCCCCATGCCCGTATTTGAACCAAAAGCCTCTCTTGATCTCCCCACTCCCTATTTGTGAGAATTCAAGGGAGATCCTGTGAGTTGGGTTGAGAGAGTGAGAAATTGGGAGTTTGTGAGCACAAGAGAACAATCCAAATCCTCAAGCACTTGTTGATTCCGTCAATCATTCGTGAGGCATTTATTACTCTTGGAGCTTGACTCCTAGACAGCTATGAGTCGCCGTGAGCAACCATGATTGTGTTGTGCCACGACAAGTTTGTGAGAGCTCAATCTCGCCTCCATAAGGGAAGAGATCAAGGTTAGTGGATCGAGGAGAGTAGTTGAAAGAGACCTTGCTAGAGTGTGCACCCCGGAGTGGTCACTCACGGCTTCCTCAACAAAGACATGCGACTCACATGGATGTCCGAACTTTGGTGAAACAAATCTTGTCTCATTTATGTTTTGAATTGCAATATTTGTGTTTATCTCGATCTACTTGGTTGTGCATGTTTGTGAGTGTAGGTGCTTAGTGGACTTACTATTGGACATCCTCAATCTCATATCTCCAAGTTTGGTTTGAGCTAGAACTCATTAGACGTACTTTCATTTTCTTTCATACTAACAATGTCGGAAGTTCTGACGCTAACTTCCGACGTGCATTGGAAGTTCTGACCCCCTATTTAATCAGCTATGAAGTTTTGTTTTATATTAAATTTTAGAAAGACATATTCACCCTCCTCCGTGCGATATCAATATCCTTTCGGCCCCGAGGTTAGAGACGGGGAGAGAAGGGAGGGAGGGAGCTAAAGGAAGAAGATGCCCATGCAAGAGGAATGGAGGAGTCGGAGAGATCAGAAGGAGGGAGCAAGGTGAAAAGTAACAAGAGGGAAGAGAGAGAGAGAGAGAGAGGCTGGTGGGACCTTAGATCCGTGCGTTCCTCTCAAGCACTATTCGTGTGGCGACACATAGGTACATGGACCCCCTGTCCACCACAACGTAGAGGCACACGTGTGTGGAACGTGTAATCAATGCCACTCGATAGTTCGTGCGGCTGGGCACTTCTCATCATCGGTTTTAGTTCCGAGCCGACGGTGAAAATCTTTTTTCACTGCTAGTTTGTGTCCCGAATCGGCGGTGAAAACCTCCTAGGTTTTTATTAACTGCCGGTTCATGACACGAATGTACAGTGAAGTAACATGTGGTATCCAATTGCTAGAATCTGATCCCTGAAATGAGATTTCATTCTATGGATCCAAACAGGAAGTTAGATTTAGTTAGAGCCATGATTGCATTTAGTTTCTCATGTCTACTCAAACCAGTAGTTTATTTTGGTTGCTTTCTCTCTTCTCTCGGTTTGAGCCTGTCGTTTAATTAGTTGTTTCCTTGTAAGTGTACAATTGCTTTTCTTCTTAGTTCTCAACGATGATATATACGTACTATGCAAGAAATGAAGTTGATATGTGTATCCCCGGTCTCCAGTGGATGTAAACCCCTGCTGTTTTCGTTTTGAAAATTCTCTGAAAACAAGAAGCTAGAAACTCAGAGATTGAAATTGCATCGTTTTAAATAGCAAAAAGCTACAAACAACAACGGGCACGTTTTAGCCAAGCATTGGTTATGAAATGACTGATCCTAGATTCTACAAATCTTTGCAAATTCAAAAAAAAAAAAGAAAGAGGCAACAAATCTCTGTTCTCTAGCTACGAGCAGGCACAGGCACCTTAGCCTGAACAACAGCAACACCACGAACATGACGAAGTACACAGCAGCAAATGGAAACCCTAAAAATATGGAAAGAGATCCAGAAACAGCATCTTCTCCACCGCATCCTTTCTGTAGTAGACTCGATCGACGGGGAAGTCAATACCCGAACCATCCCCCCTTGCATAGTGGTGACGCCTTCTTTTTCCTAACGAACTGAATTTTCGCTTGCAGTATGAGCACCACATGGCAAGGAGAGTCTGAGGTGCGTTCTTGACTCCCCACTAACATTTCCCCAAAACCTTGCTGCCCCCCTCCTACAAAACATTCAAACCGGTTCAAAGTTTATTTTTGACTGGAAGGATGCTGCATATGGATGGCTATATATGACTGATCGAGTGGCATGAACATGTACCTCGAGATCATATATGGATGCAAGGCTACTGTGGGTTGCCTTCCGCGCAGACGGCAGCCTTGATGCGCTCCACGGTGCAGGCGATGAGGCTGTTCACAGTCGCTACAGAGCCCAGGGAGAGCTTCGCAGTGGGCACGGAGTCCACCAGGATCTGGAACGCCACCGTCAAGAGGGAACCGCCGCCAGCCTCCAAGGCAGCGCCCTCTCCATGGGGAGCCATGCCTGGTGGTCCGTCGGGGAGGATAGCAAAGCCCGATGGCAGCAGGGCCACGTAGTCTGGGTCCCCGCCGTTGAGCACCACGTTCATTGCCACCACGTCCACCGGCGCGTACACCACATACGAGCCCGATGTGTCGGTGCAGCTCTCCTGGAGGATCAGCATGTTGCTCTGGTTCGAGTTTGCACTCTGGATAACAACGACAATAATGGATCCAATTGTCACTGAAAACATGATGACCATGAATAGTTCACCACAAATAATTATCAGGATTATTTCAGGGAAAAAAAGACGATTCCGCTTCATGTGACCCTAGTCTGTCAATTAATGTCACCGATGTCTCGCATCTATCACACACCGACACCAAATTTGTGAGGTTATTCAGTGACATGAGAACTTCTCTCAAAGAAAGTGGATTAAATTTGGTCTTATATATATATATATATATATGAGCACTTATTTTTTTGAAAGAAAAGGCACGAATGAGCACTTACATTGACGCGAAGAAGGGAGACACAGTTGCCATGGTCCCGGCCGTTGGCAATATGAGCCATTTCTTGAACAGCACCACCGTTGGATAGGATGTCCCACTGCAAATTCAAGTTTTTGCCAGGAAAATACTTAGCCCGGCACTCGCATGCCGTACAGAGAAAGTGTCGGCGATGTGACATGCGTGCGTATGGCATACCTCGCTGCGAGAGGTCTCATCGCGGAGGAAGTCAAAGACCCTCTTGGGCGGGACGGGTAGCCAGAAGGAGGTGGCGGCATTGAGGACGATGCCTGGCGGCCTGCCTGGGTCGTCCACGCTCTTCCTGGTCATAACGCGGACGTCCTCAGCACCACTCCCTGACAATGTTGTCCACTGATGCGCGGCAGATGCTGTCACGCCACCGCAGAAGCTCGCCACCATCCTCTCTGCTAGCTTCAGCATGCTTTTCCTCCCCTCTATGCTTGTGATCACTGCAATTTCATGGATGCACATTGATCTATAGTTCTCTATATATATACTTGCCTATACCATGTATCAAATCTCAATCGTTGCTTTTTCATTGGGCATTAAAATTCATATGGGTGTACTTACCACCGAGGTCGCCGTTGGGGATGTTACTGGCCATGGCACTGGCAAGGCGCTCGCACTGTCGGTCCAGTGTGCCAACCCACCTTTTTGCACCAAATGCGAGGCCTGAATTGACCAAAGGCCTGTAGAGATTGTGCACTGATCTGTCATCAACCTCAACGTGCTCCACCCAGGTCACCTGCACGCACAAGAACCCATGGTGATACTAACATGAGTTTCCTGACAGGAATCACAATTGCTGGGAGACACAAGTTGAATATGTGCACTTTCAATTCATTGTAATACATACACGCAGTTAATTGGGCAAGACAAATTTCAAGGAGCTAACTGACCTTTGAGTAGCCATTGGGCATTTCTTGGATAAGGCATCCTGATGGCCTGCGCCGGCACTTCATAACAGGGCTAGGGCGGAGGCTGTCGAGTGACACATCGACAACAGCCCACGTTCCATCAGGATTGTTCTTGCAGTACCTCACAAAGTAGCTCTCCCGCGTCGGCACCAGCGGTGACGGCACCTGGAACTCCATTGACATCTGCAAGTTGATAACCAATATTGTCAGCTACATATTGTTGGTCATCATCATCAGTGTTCACACTTTCTTTGATCAAACAATAACGCAGCATGAACAGAAATGTAAGATACACACCACTTGTAATGCACCATTATAGCTCCCTGCCACACCAGTTGACAACACCTCGTGTGTAGAAGCCCTCGACACAATGCTTGAGAACACTGCAGCGAACCGGTTCTGCATGCAGAAGATTGATGAATCACATGGATCAGCAAGCAGAGATCAAGAAAATCCATTCAGCTGAAAACCCAACAATCAGTTTGTCACTGACCGCGTCCATGAGTATCTCAACAAGGCTGTCGCGTGTCATGATCACGACGGCATTGTCTCGAGATGCCTCCGGACGGAGCCCGTACTGCCTCGGCCCGAGCCCACCCAGGAACATCCGACCATACTCCTCCTCGTCCAGCTGCACCCCTGCCACACCCCCACCCCACAGCGGCGCATCAAGCCGCGCCATTCGGAGGAGCTCGTCCATGGCAGCAACGGCCAGCTCTACGATCATGGGCTTGTCAGCGTCGAGCTGGCCGGTTGACACGCTTCTCAGCAGATCGCCGGCACCAGCTCCAACACCGAATAGGTGGTCAGCGCCGAGGCCAGCAGGCTGGACGCTGTAGGCACCAGCAAGGTCAAGTGGGGATCGGGCGGCAGCGGCACCAAGCGGGCTGGAGAGCACCGGGAAGGAGACCATGGGCTTGCCGACGTGCTTGGCAGCGATGCCCGAGATCCGGTCAATCTCGTCACGGAGGCGAGCATTCTCAAGACGGAGGTGGTGCTCGTCAAAGGACATCTCACCGAGGGCGGCAGGGCCGCCACAGCTGGGGCAGGAGGCTGTGCCGAGCGCCTCCTTGTACCGCATATTCTCAGCTCGCAGCTTGTCATTCTCTGCACGCAGCTGCGCGTTCTCCTGCCGCTCGTGCTGGTTCTGCATACACCCATAATCACGTCTGTATTATCAGCGAGACTGGCATACTTCTTGCACGTATTCCATGTTCCTCTTTCTATGCATGCCATGGTATCATTTGATGGAATTCAAAATGCTAGCTCTCTTGTTCAGTTGCGTGTAAAAATAAATTAATATAGATGCTTAACACGTTGTCAGGTCATGATCGGCAAATATGTACACATGGATTGAAATCTAACCAAAATAAATTCAACTTTTGTGTACCATGCATCAGAATGTCATAGAATCGGGAACAATGTATGAATAGTGTTGTAGTAGAGCTTGCCTTCATCTGTGTGCGCTTGTTCTGGAACCAAAACTTCACCTGCAGCGGCTCGAGGCCGAGCTCCCGGCTGAGCTCCTTTCTCTGCTTGTCATCCGGATGCGGGCACTCCTTGAAGAACCTGATCAATCATAATTCACAATAACCAAACAATCAGACATGATTTTTAATGAATAAAATTATCTATCAATAAATAAAGCCTTTTAAATGGTGCTTAATTATATGAAGGAAGAAGAGTTTAAGTCATTCTTCTTACGCCTCCATCTCTTGGATCTGGTGCTGGGTGTGGCGGTGATACCGCTTCTTCTTGTTTGGCCGCTGGTTGGGGTCTTCCTGGCCATCATCGCCAGAGGTGCCATCGGGATTCTCGCTGCAGGACTTGCTCTCAAATTCATCTGCTACCAGCGTGTCTGAGCGACCATGGATGATGTTGTCGCTGCTATCCACTGCGGTGGCTGGGATCTGATCAAAGAGTTGCTGTTGGAACGCTTGCTGCAGGTGATGGCTGTCTAGGAGGTCAGCCTGCAATTTCAGTCCAAAAGTTTGAAGGAGTCACAATTTAAGATGATACTATGAAGAATTTGATACTTGTATGTATAAGCTGACGACGATTCATAATGCAACCGAGGAGATCTGGGGATTACACAAAGTTAATGGAACATTAAAGATGCAACAAGTTTTTTTTTTTAAAAAACTTTTTGGAGCAGTACTACTCCAAAAAGACTTTGAATGCAGAATCATGCTGAATTAATGCACGAACAGTTGACTGAAGCAACACTTCCTCATTAATTTTGTTGTGCTGTATGCATGACAAAGGGAAGGTGCTTCCATTCAAAATGAGAAGACAAGAATTTAGCTGTTATGAGGGCTAGTAAATTTAAAAAGTATGAAAATTAAGCACAAAAATCATGTAGTATAGTAGACCGCGCGCTTATTTTCTTCTTACTTTTAGGAACAAAATATGTGTGTAGGAATAGGATCAAGAACGAGATAACCAACTGCATATATACGTACACAATGGTCATATATACAGTCGATGAGTTTTTTTTTCTTTAAAACAAAGACACTCGATGAGATCAACTTGTCTCTTCTTCCTCCTACCGGCCGGTACTACTCAGTTTACATTAAATAGCAGATTAGTGGCCACTGTCCAGTATCGTTCAACGTCGCGCCCATAAATACTTGCATATATGTACATCCTATAGTCAGCTCACGGAAATTAATCAGCAAGAAAAAGATATGCACAAGCAGGAACATTAATTATTTCCCCCCACAAAAAGTTAAACTAGTAGTAGTAGCTAGCTACTCAGAGAGAGACGACGACTGATCCTGCACACTCCAAAAAGATTCTCACTGGAATAGTCACCTGGCTCAAAGACAGCGCCGACGAGGACCCAAACGCCATGCCATTCCGGCCGATCATCGCCGGCATGCGCCTCGCCGGCGTCATGAACAATGGCAGCACGGTCCTAGCTAGTGCCTCCCAAACCCTAGCTCTTGCTCTCTATCATCAGCTTTCATTCTGCAAAAAAAAGGAGATGCATGTCACATATACATATATATGTCTGTGAGCCAAGCAAGTCAACCAAGAGAGGAAAATAGTAAGCGTTAGCCTAAAAATGTCCACAGATAGATCACTAGCTTACACGCCACGTAACAGCACGGGCAGCAGCTAGCAGATCTAGGGCACTCACACGCAAGGGCTCCCAGGCCAAGAACCTGGCGAGGAGGAAGCCGGCTAGGCTGCGAGATCTGAGACAGGCGATCTGTACCTTTGATCCCGGCCTGTGATGCCTTCTTCCAAAGATTGTCGGTGATATTGCATGCAGGAAGGAAGCTGCGGAGACGAGCGCTCCGTGCACGCACGCAGCTGGGTAGCTAGGAGAAGGCGGGAGAAGGAGCACGGCGAGATCTCGGGGAGGAAGAAGACGCCATGGTTGGAGGGGGAACGGCAGATGGGAGAATTTGGAGACGGGGAGGAAGGAGTTATTGCGAGCTGGGGAGTGGAGAGCGGATGGATGCAAACGCATTTATTGAGAGAGGTGCAGCGTTATTGCTCAGAGGAGAGAGAGTCAGAGCAGCAGGAGAGAGCGAGCTAGGAGAGAGAGAGTGAGATAGATAGAGAAAGAGAGAGAAAGAGAGAGTAGAGATAACAGAGAGAAAGGGAGTAACATTTGGATCGATCAAGGTAGTAGTAACGTACGTACACGGTGACAGCTACTACTACACTGCTAGTACGACTTCCGTGTATGACCTGTTTTTTCTATTGAACTTTTGCTACTGCCAAATTTTACAGTGCGGCAGCTTAGCTGTGCTATAAAAAATATATAGAGGCAAAGTATTCAAAGTTTGGACCTGCTGACACTGGTCATGTTGTTCATGTGAAGGCAGGCATGCCTGCTGCCTCAGGATGTCAAATGCTAGTATATAATATTAAGAACAGTTCTTTCGATATATTTTTAACCATATAACCCAGGTAGATGTAACATACTCCCTTTGTCCCTGTATAAGGGTCGTCATAGGGAGCATGTCGGTCAAACTTTTTAAAATTTAACTAAATTTGTATAAAATATTAGTAATATTTGTATATCCAAATAAATATATTATAAAAATATATTCAAAGATTTATCTAATAATATTAATTGTGTACCATAAATATTAATTTATATATATCTAGTTAAATTTTAGTATATTTGACTTCTCTGAAGGTGAGAACTAAAAAAAAAGGGACGGAGGGAATACACAAGTTGCGGCTATAAAATTGGGTGCTATTAAAACTTAATTGCCTTTAATAGTTAGTCATTGTTTTCTACTTTTCTTATAATATAAACCTTATTATTAATAAATATAACACCCTAAAATTTGCTCCTTTTGAAAAATGAGGTAATTTTGAATTTGTGTGCTCATGAAAGCATAGGGAAATAATAATTTTTCATTAAATTAAAATTCATCATAGGATGTAGAAACATGAATGTGCATACATGCCGGTGCATTTGATCTATTGCAACGAGTGGTTGAATCCAAAATTTAAAATGAATTTAAAATGCTTTTGAAATTGGCTTTGAAGTAAAAGAAAAGAAAATTAGAAAATAAAGGCTTTTAAAAAGTTGTAAAAATTTATTTTTGAAAACTTACCAAAATTGGTCATTTTTATTTGAGTTGAAAAGTATGTTGAAAACTCTATTTGAATTTGATTTGGTTCATATTTGAATGAGGTTTTGGAATAGGAAAAGAAAATGCAAAGGAATTAAAAAAACTCTCCCTTTCTCTTATTTGGCTGAGGCCCAGCTTCTTTCCTTCCCGCTCCCCGCTTCTCCGTGGCCCACCCCAGGCCAACCGGCAGCAGGCCGACCCACTCCCTCTTCTGCTGCCACCCCGCAAGCCCAGCCTGCTCACCCTCTCCACTCCTCGTAGGCCCAGCGCGCCACCCTGGCCGCGCCACCCTGGCCCAAGCGGAGCCGAGGCCCACGCGGATGCATCCCCGCCTCCCCTCTCTCTCAGTTTGACAACCGGGACCCACCACTTCACCCACTAACGCCGTGCCTCCACCGGTCAGAACCATCACCCACCTCCAACTATGTGCAACACGGACTCCTTCGTCGCCGCCGTGTCTGTCTTCGCCCCGGTTCCTCTCGATTTGGCGTGACCTCCACGCCAAGCTTCCTATAAAGCTCCGTGACCCCCTCCGCATCCATCTACGCCGTCGCTCTAGCCTTGGCTTCGTGTTGTCGCTGTGTTCGGATCTCGCCAAGTAGAGCACGTCCGCCTGCCGCCACAGAGGACACCGTCCGCTACTGTGCCAACACCCACGAGTTGCTGCCGAACTTCGGGTATAGGTGAAGAAGCTACCAACGTCTTTCCCTCCTTCTCTCTTTGTCTCTGTGTTGTTCTCATCACTGCTGTGGATCGCAGGGAGCCACCGTCCACCCCATCCAGCCTAGCGCCTACACCGAGCTATCTCTGTCTGAGAAAAGTGCCTAGGTGAGCTCGCGGTAGTCCTCTCTATGTCCATATGTCTTACCTGTAGAGAATCGGACGCTCTATGTCGTTTTCGCAAATCACCGGCGAGGAGCTCGGTTTTCTAGCCATGGCATCGCCGTCGGCTACAGCGCCGACCACTCCTGTCCCCTCCCAAACTCTCTCAGCCGCCATCTGGAGATCTATGGCCCAGATTAGAAGATACTCTTTCGCTGGTATTTTTATTAAAGAGCCCCTCAGCTTTCGGATATTTGAGGCCACCGTCCCTGGTTTCTTTCAAAAAGACCCCTGCACTTTTCTATTATCAAACCCACGGTCCATTGCGTATTCCACAGATTATGCCTTCTTCTTTTAAAAGCGTATTTTGTTCGGTTGACTTCAAAAATACGTTTTCAGTTATTTACGGTTTTGCCATTAGATTTATTTAGGCTATAACTTTATCGTTTTAACTCTGATTTGACCCGTTCAAATTGCGTTAGGTTCATATTTACGTTGCCTACGTGTTAATACTACTGTTAACTATGTTTTCAACTTTTAAAATTTGTGGTTAGATTTAATCTATTATTTTATTAAAAGAAATCTTGTTTAATTCATATCTTCTACGTTTTAGCTCTGATTTGACCTATTCAAGTTGCGCTAGATTTATTACAACGAGATCTACGCATTAGGAACAATGTTTATCATGTCACTATTTCTAGAATTTCTTGGTTTAAACTCTAATTTGAATAATAATTATGCAACTGGATTTTATAAATAAAATATGATTTGTTTTACTTTAGTTTTATAATTCAAATCTAAATTTGACTTAATTCAATCTATATATGCTTTTATATAGTTAGAACACATGAAGCTTATAGTTTGATATTTTCTCTTATGAATAGATCTTTCGTAGCCGTTTCTGTCAAACCGTAGCTCCGATTAGAGGGCTTTTGCGTCTGTGTGTTCGTAGCGAGACGTAGATTTGCTTTACAAACTTTTCATCTTGATTTTATGTTTGGTGTACTGTTCTAATTTAGATCTATTGTTTGCTTCATGTATGATTGCATGGATGCTTGTGTGGTGCTTTATAATCATGTCCCGTTAGTGAGCTTTGTGTTGGTGATATAAAAGAAGTTGGTGATCCAGAAGAAGTTCTTTGGAGGCTACGAATCAATAGAAGAAGGACCTAAGTTTAAGGCAAGTATAGCATGGGGCCATCCTTGTTACCTATTCACCTTTAATCATTTAATTCATGCTGCATGTGTCTACCTTGGCAACCGTAGTAATTTTCCTAGCTAATTGATATCCTGGATTCCTTGACACCTTTGGGTTATTGCATTGGGTAGCATGATGCTAGTACTCAACCACAACCATGATCTTGTAACTTGATTAATGGTATATGCAATAAACACTAAAAGATGCTTTTTAGCAACATGGAACAAGGGAGCTAGAGCATTGGGCTGTTTTATGGTGCTCTAGATTCCTCTACCTAAGGACTTATCTATAAGCGAATATCTGGGACTTACAGTACAGCTATGAGGGCTACATGGCTCTGGCTTTAGCTTAGTATGATGACCTTTTCTAGCTTGTTAATGATTATCTTTATGGCGCAAAAGGGGCTCCGACAGGTATGATCTCGGCTTGCCAAGAGGGTGCACTTTGATTTCTTGGTATTTTGTTAGTCACTCCTTAGAGGGGGTTCATGCTTATTGATGGGGAAACCTTAGCGACCCTAACTTGTTAGACGAACCTTTGAAAGGCTTCATAGTGAACCCTGCCGACCTTTCTTGGTAGTGGGTCAAGAGACTGATCACCTCAGGCGAAAGGATAAATCATGACTTACAGTGAAAGTGCACAACCTCTGTAGAGTGTAAAACTGGTATATCAGCCATGATCATGGTCACGAACGGCCTTTGACCTTTATGGAATAGATGATGAACACTAATGATACTGATAATAAAGATGCTCACTAATGATTACTGTTTATGCTATTCATTATTCATGTTTACCTGATCATGTGTTTATATGGGCTTATGATAAACTTGTTGCCACCTAATTGCTAAAATCATGACTCATTAAAAGCTAATCGTAGTTAGCCTTTTGAGCCTCATGAACCGCATGATATATTTGTTGAGTACGACATGTACTTACGCTTGCTTTACTTTTTAAATCTTTGGAAAAATCCCAGATGGATACCAGATTGCTAGAGTTTGGAGGAATTAGGCTTATGATCAACCAGTCAGTTGTCCCTGTGGAACTGGAGTCTTCACCCAAAGATTGAAGTTATCCTTCCGCTATTTGTTGTCTAAGGTTATGTCCTTTATACTAAGTACGTTATATTTTGAGCATTGTCTTTCGATATTACCCTTATTTGTAGCTATATGTGAGATTTGACTTCCTAGGCTCACATATGGTGTGTATCTGGTTTTGTTCTTAAAACCAGGTGCTATAATGTGGTATCAAAGCAATGCTGACTGTAGGACACAAATCTAGTAGAAACTGGCCGTTTTAAGGTTAAGAAGTTGCTACAAAAACCCTTGCTCTATGAACCTTGATATTTTCTTCTCTACTATATCTCTACCCTTGCTATTCATGTCTACCTTGGTGCTTATTTTGAAGTCTGTGTTCTCATCTTCACTTCTTGGTTTAATATGCTTTTAGAACTATCCCTCACCACCTTCTTGCATAATCTGAAGATGAGTCTTAGGATTGTTACCCCTAGTACAATGAGGACGATAGTATCACAAGTTGAGTCAATGATTGAATTATGCACCTTTAGTGCTTTGTTGAATTATCATTATGCTTCTGCTTGTTTTGAATCTTTGTAATGATTGCAATGATCTTGTTGGCTGTACCCACAATTTCATTTAGTTCATAGGCCTAAGGTATAAGGATTAATGAAATAAATAGTTGGGTTTTGGTTATCTCATGTTTCCTCTATCCTATCTTTTCAGAGCAGCCTACACTCATCGGCTTATATCTCTGATTTTGGATGATCAGAAATCATGTGAAAATTCTGTACAATAGTAGACTTCAATATCTTTCGCTGACCATAAGAATCACCTTGATAGCTATGTTGGTTATGGAATTATGAAAATCACAAGACAATGCACCTGTGCTGTCTGAAGCCTAGAGCAGTTTCTGTTGTGCACTGCTTTTGACTACCTGAACTACAGAATTTGAAAAAGTGCTCTATAAGAAAGTTGTGTAGGATTTGATAAGCTTTCCAATGGTGTAAGCTACCACTTCATTGGATTTCCAACAGTGTAGTGAGGACACCCAGCCAGCCGCGCTGTCGTCCAGAGGTGCCAGAGACTACATCCTAGTAGGATGAGACCATCAGGGGCATAGCAGCTACAGAGGAGGAGTAGTTAGATGCTTAGCAGGAGGGGATGGTCGAGAGCGACCCCAGTGATAGCTCAGATGATGACTACCAGGCTATCCCTCATATGCCTCCACGACGACATGATCATGAGGATGGCAGCTCCAGCTTAGCTCCACCTACACCATAGATAGACCCCTCTCTACTTGCTATCCTTGAGCAGATGAGGCAGGATCAGGCTCGCCAGGTCCAGGAGAACGCTGCTACATTTGTATAGTTCCAGACTAGGCAGGATGAGTTCTAGCGATAGCAGCAGGCTATACAGTAGCAGCAGCAGGCCATGCAGCAGCAGCTCCTTGGATTTATGCAGCATGTTGTGATAGCTATTGGGCTCCACCACCACAGCCTTCACCCCAGATCAGCCAGCCTGCCACAACTTCTATGACTATAGCTTTACAGCCCAGTGGGCTTCAGATTTAGGGACAACCACCAACACAGTTTCCTTCTCCTACAGAGTAGGTGTCCCAGTGGTTTGCCTCACCAGTGCCAGCCCCACAGTTCACACCTTTTCAGACGGGCTTCACACTGGCTCAAACTTCCTCACTGCTTGTGCTAGAAACTACAGTCTCTAGGAGCCTTGGTGCTACATTCAGTGAGTTGATAGGGCAGCCAACTCCACCATATCTTCATGTCCCAGGTCCTTCCATAGTTGGACCTATTACTGGGACTATAAAGATGCTACCTTCTTTAGTTGCATCATCAGAGCCGCCTGCTACACTCATACCTATAGAGTCTCAGGCCGCACTAGTCTCTGATCTGACCCAGACCGCTTTAGCATCGCTTCTAGCTACAGCGGGTCAGACTGCTCAGAGCTTAGGATCAGATGATGATGGCACATAGTTCTAGCTCGCTCCTCGTACCTCAGCGCTCGACTCATCCGCAGCAGCCCTACCGACCGACCCTTAGGTTTTGGTGTTTGACGCCAAAGGGGGAGAGGGATCGAGTATGTTAAACTTAGGGGGAGAGACTTATCTAGGGGGAGTTTATCTTATCTATTATATTTGGTTTTTATGTGTGATACACTAGATACACTATTATGCATTCATGTATTTACTTTCATACATCGAACTATATTTATGTGATAGTGATATCTATGTGATCGTGATAGTTATGTGATATGTGACATGTGTGCTCTCTACTTTGAATTATTTATATGTCATATCACTTGTGTTATGCTCATTTGCTTTGCTTCCGTGTTTTACTCCAATGCAAATGACCTTTATTGCTTGTACTCATGCTTATTTCATATCTTTAGAGTACATTATGTTGGCTTGGGTTATATAAGCTTGCCTAACTCTTTTGTTCTTATTGACAAAAGCTTATATGAACCAAACATGTTAAAAACCTCATCTCTTTCGCATACTCGAGGTTGTATTGTCATCAATCACCAAAAAGGGGGAGATTGAAAGCATCTAGGCCCCTAGTTGGGTTTTGGTGATTAATGACAATACGTAATTACTATGAATAACATGTGTTTTGCAGAGGCAAACTAAGTTAGGTCATGGTAATAAAGATTGATTGGACAATCATAGTTGTCATGCCCCTATGATGGAGATCATTTCGGTTTTCAAAGGATGGACGACAAGGTTAAGATGGACTAGTTCTAAGTGTCGTTTGAAGTTGGAGAGACACTTAGAGTAGTTTAGGACTTTGTTCTTCCTTTGGCCGTACTATTAAGGGGGGTATGGATGGGTAGCTTGACCTAGGTGAGTCTAGTGGGTAAGGTGTGGTGCACACTTGCTAAATCTAGCACTAGGTAGCTCCTAAAAAGCCCTTAGATCAATTGGAGCAAACTTTGTTCACGTATGATTGAGAGTTGGAAGTGAATGGAGGGTCAAATGCTGACCAGATGTTGGTTCCGGTGTGACCGAACGCTGGTGCAGAGTCCGATTAGTTCATTTGATCAAGGTGAAATCGTCTGGCACGATCGGACGCTGAGAGGTGAGTGACCGAACGCTGGGTGACAGCGTCCGGTCGACTCCAGTAAGGTTCTAGAGAGGGAAAATCATGATCGGACGTGTCCGGTCAGTGCTGACTGGACACTATCCAGCGTTCGGTCACAACTTAAACATTGGGTTTCGGGGTGAACGACCAGAGCGTCCGGTCAACATGACTGGAGCGTCCGGTCACCCCGCAGAGGCACATAACGGTTCGTTTTAAACACGGGTGTATAAATACTTCCTCCATTCGTGTGAGGAGAGACTTTTGCTCATTCCAACAGCTGAGAAACACCCTTGAGAGTGCCAAGAAGAGCAAGGTCCTAGTGAGGTGATTGAGATTTGAGAATCCAAAAGTGAGACCTCATTAGTGAAAGCAAGAGTAGCAAAGTGTGCATCCACCCTTCTCATTAGGCTTGTCGTGGTCAAGTGAGAGTTCGTGCTTGTTACTCTTGGTAATCACCATCACCTAGATGGCTTGATGGTGATTGAGAGCTTGGTGATCATCCGATAGATCTTGTGGATGACCCAACTCAAGTTGTGAGTGGTTGTGGGTGATTCACCGTGACGGAGTGTCAAAGAATCAACCCGTAGAGAGCACTTGATCCTTGTGCGGATCAAGGGGGAGCTATACCCTTGCGCGGGTGCTCTAACAAGGACTAGTGGGGAGTGACGACTCTCCGATACCTCGGCAAAACATCGCCGCGTTCCTCCTTCTCTCTTTACTTTGAGCAATTCAATTCTTGTCTTTACATTCATAGAATTGTCATGCTAGAGTAGGATTAGAACTTAGGTTGCAAGTCTTTTTGTGCGTTAGAATATTAGAAACACTTTCTAGGCACAAGGGGTGAAGTTGGGCTAACCGTGGGGCTTAATTATTGAAAGAAATTTAGAATTAGCCCAATTCACCCCCCTCTTAGGTATCTTGATCCTTTCAGTATGGACTAAAAAGGAAAGGTGGCCTAGTGATTGGAGTTACCTGAGTATTATTTGGAGTATCTGTCAGGATCATGGAATTAGTTCGACAAGGTACTTGGAGTAAGATTAACCAGTATGCAAAGTAAGGCGGAATCCTTATCCAGATGATGGAACTACACGAGGAAGTAAAGAAGAATCCAAAGATAAAGTATCCCTATCTCCTAGTGATCGTCTTCCAAATCTTGGGGATAAGATTAATCGTAAGGGGGTAGAACTGTAACACCCTAAAATTTGCTCCTTTTGAAGTAGATGTAAAATGAGGTAATTTTAAATTTATGTGCTCATGAAAGCATAGGGAAATAATAATTTTCATTAAATTAAAATTCATCATAGGATGTAGAAACAAGGATGTGCATACATGTCGGTGCATTTGATCTATTGCAATGAGTGGTTGAATCCAAAATTTAAAATGAATTTAAAATGCTTTTAAAATTGGCTTTGAAGTAAAAGAAAAGAAAATTAAAAAATAAAGGCATTTAAAAAAGTTGTAAAAAATATTTTTGAAAACTTACCAAAATTGCTCATTTTTATTTGAGTTGAAAAGTATGTTGGAAGCTCTATTTGAATTTGATTTGGTTCATATTTGAATGAGGTTTTGGAATAGGAAAAGAAAATGCAAAGGAATTAAAAAACTCTCCCTTTCTCTTATTTGGCCGAGGCCCAGCTTCTTTCCCTCCTGCTCCCCTGTTCTCCGCGGCCCACCCAAGGGCAACCGGCAGTAGGCCGTCCCGTTCCCTCTTCTGCTGCCACCCCGCAAGCCCAACCTGCTCACCCTCTCCACTCCTCGCAGGCCCAGCGCGCCACCCCAGCCCAAGCGGAGTCGAGGCCAACGCAGATGCGTCCCCTCCTCCCCTCTCTCTCAGTTTGACAATTGGGACCTACCACTTCACCCGTTGACGCCGTGCCCCCACCGGTCAGAACATCTCCCACCTCCAACTGTGTGCGACGCGGACTCCTCCGTCGCCGCCGTGTCCGTCTCCGCCCCGATTCCTCCCTATTTGGCGTGACCTCCACACCAAGCTTCCTATAAAGCTCCGTGACCCCCTCCGCATCCATTTGTGCTGCCGCACTAGCCTTAGCTTCATGTTGCCGCCGCGTTCGGATCTCGCCGAGCAGAGCCCCTCGGCTTTTGGATATTTGCGGCCGCCGTTCCTGGTTTCTTTCAAAAGGACCCCTGCGCTTTTCTATTATCAAACCCATGGTCCATTGCGTATTCCACAGATTATGCCTTCTTCTTTTAAAAGTGTATTTTGTTTGGTTGACTTTAAAAATACGCTTTCAGTTATTTACAGTTTTGCCACTAAATTTATTTAGGCTATAACTTTGTCGTTTTAACTCCGATTTAACCCATTCAAATTGTGTTAGGTTCATATTTACATTGTCTATGTGTTAATACTACTGTTAAGTTTGTTTTCAAATTTTAAAATTTATGGTTAGATTTAATCTATTGTTTTATTAAAAGAAATCTTGTTTAATTCATATCTTCTACGTTTTAGCTCTGATTTGACCTATTCAAGTTGCGCTAGATTCATTACAATGAGATCTACATGTTAGTAACAATGTTTATCATGTCACTATTTCTAGAATTTTATGGTTTAAACTCTAATTTGAATAATAATTATACAACTGGATTTTATAAATAAAATATGATTTGTTTTACTTTAGTTTTATAATTCAAATCTAAATTTGACTTAATTCAATCTATATATGCTTTTATAGAGTTAGAACACATGAAGCTTATAGTTTGATATTTTCTCTTATGAATAGATCTTTCGGTAGCCGTTTCTTTCAAACCGTAGCTCCGATTAGAGTGCTTTTCGCGTCTATGTGTTCGTAGCGAGACGTAGATTTGCTTTACAAACTTTTCATCTTGATTTTATGTTTGGTGTACTGTTCTAATTTAGATCTATTGTTTGCTTCATGTATGATTGCATGGATGCTTGTGTGGTGCTTTATGATCATGTCCCGTCGGTGAGCTTTGCGTTGGTGATATAAAAGAAGTTGGTGATCCAGAAAAAGTTCTTTGGAGGCTATGAATCAATAGAAGAAGGATATAAGTTTAAGGCAAGTATAGCATGTGACCATCCTTGTTACCTATTCACCTTTAATCATTTAATTCATGCTGCATGTGTCTACCTTGGCAACCATAGTAATTTTCCTAGCTAATTGATATCCTGGATTCCTTGACACATTTGGGTTATTGCATTGGGTAGCATGATGCTAGTGCTCAACCACAACCATGATCTTGTAACTTGATTAATGGTATATGCAATAAACACTAAAAGATGTTTTTTAGCAACATGGAACAAGGGAGCTAGAGCATTAGGCTGTTTTATGGTGCTCTAGATTCCTCTGCCTAAGGACTTATCTATAAGCAAACATCTGAAACTTATAGTACAACTATGATGGCTACATGGCTTTGGCTTTCGCTCAGTATGAGGACCTTTTCAAGCTTGTTAGTGGTTACCTTTATGGCGCAAGAGGGGCTCTGATAGGTATGATCTCGGCCTGCCAAGAGGGTGCACTTTGGTTTCTTGGTATTTTGTTAGTCACTCCTTGGAGGGGGGTTCATGCTTATTGATGGGGAAGCCTTAGCGGCCCTAACATATTGGACAAACCTTTGAAAGGCTTAACAGTAAACCCTGCCGACCTTCCTTGGTAGTGGGTCAAGAGGCTGATCACTTCGGGCGAAAGGGTAAATCACGACTCACAGTGAAAGTATACAACCTCTGCAGAGTGTAAAACTGGTATATCAGCCATGCTCACGGTCACGAGCGGCCTTGGACCTTTACAGAATAGATGATAAACACTGATAATACTGATGATAAAGATGCTCACTAATAATTATTGTTTATGCTAATCATTATTCATGTTTACCTGATCATTTGTTTATATGGGCTTATGATAAACTTGTTGCCACTCAATTTCTAAAATCATGACTCATTAAAAGCTAATCGTAGTTAAACCAGTGTCATCCTTTTGAGCCTCATGAACTCCATGATATATTTGTTGAGTACGACATGTACTTACACTTGCTTTACTTTTAAAATCTTTGGAAAAATCCCGGATGGGTACCAGATTGCTAGAGTTTGGAGGAATTAGGCTTGAGATCAACTAGTCAGTTGTCCCTGTGGAACTGAAGTCTTCACCCGAAGATTGGAGTTGTCTTTCCGATATTTGCTGTCTAAGGTTATATCCTTTATAGTAAGTATGTTATATTTTGAGCATTGTCTTTCGATATTACCCTTATTTGTAGCTATATGTGATATTTGACTTTCTGGGCTCACATATGATGTGTATCTGGTTTTGTTCTTAAAATTAGGTGCTACAATAAACATACGTCCTGTTCGCTTGACTTATAAGCCATACTTTTTCAGCTAACAAACAATATTTTTTTCTCACAATAAATCAACCAACAATACTTTCAGTCATGGCTTATCAGCCAAGCGAACAGGGTGATATGTTTTATCACTGTTATAGGTTTAGGCAGCATTTATTCCTTTGGCGTGCAACGGGGGGTGTTCGGCTGGTCTACTGCTAGCTTGTTTCAGCTTATTTTTTCTTACAGAATACTATTAAATCATCGAAAAAACTATCCGAAATCCACTGTACAGTGCATCAGCCGAACACGCCGACCTCTAGCCCAAAAAGTACTGCTTCACCACTTAATCTGCGGTTGACCACGGACAGTATCATGATTCATGAGTTAGACAAACATTGTCCTCCACCCATACAACACATACAACTGTTCCACTTTCAACTCCATAAAAGATTTTAACTAAACAAAACTAGCAAGGTGGTTATGCAATTTCTGCTAGATTTTTTTATTTGTAAATGTTTTTTTTACAAATAATTTTTTTTCTTTGTAGCATTTTTCCTCCATGCAGGTTGCATCCATCGGGATGAACTCCATGTAGTTATCATTGATGACTTGCTTGAATTATAGGTATTGTCATCTCTATCCCCACTCTTCTTTTTTTAGTTTTTTTCACATTTCTATCTTGTGGTTATGCAATTTGTGCTGACGTCATATCTACTGGATCCATTACTACCTCAAGCAGTTGCTATTTAGCCTGATTATCGCATCAATATCCATCATCACGGGTGATGTATATTGATATCAAACCTACTATCTATGCCGCTCTACCTTGCTGTTATCACCCATGATTTGTAGTGGTGGGGCTGGCAAAAATCCACGCCTAGGGTCACTATTTAAAGTGCCTAAGTAGTCCATACTGAGCCAAGATACCGATAGTTTCCACGTAAGCAACTAAAAAATGCTTAATTTAGAAGGTACCTCAAATTCCACAACAAACATGATTAAAAAAGTTGCGGTACAAAATAAGTATCTAATTATGGATGATTATTTTTGGTTTATCCCTACCTATCATGTCATCTACGTTAGCAAGTGAACCTGGACCTATGCATGAAAGCACTAGCATTTAAAATCAATAGTGAATGCAATATACTAGAGAATAAAATGTATTACAATGTCTTGGTCCTTTTTATTGTGTAATTGTAGTAGAAGTCAATAAATTGCAGCATAAATAACACAAAAATTCAATTTGTACAATTGAAAAGTTTTAAATAGAGAGGATTGGACTTGGACATAGGAAGTGGTTGATTGGGGAAATTGGAAGGAAATAAGGAATGAAACAATGACTCAGACCATCTCGCTAGGCACACCTGCGCTGCCACATTCTTTGCCTCCAACCTGTCGCGCCACAGCTTGCCACTGCCGCGGCGTCTTCCGTGGTGCCCATCTCCTCCTCATCGTTGTTGCAATCTCGCCGCTCCACCGACAGCGGTGCCTGCAAGTGCCACGGCTGGCCACGGCGTACGCATCCGTGGAGGTGGAAGCAGTGCCCTCTTCGCAGTTCCAGTGCGAACGCCGTCACGTGCTCTGCTCGCGCGAATGGTGACGGCGCCGAGTCTACAAGTACAGGAGCTCCTCCAAACACCGTTACCTACGGAATTGACAGAATGGCAATGAAGGGAACGCAAAATGTAAACAGATGGCAATGAAGGGATGACATATTTTTGAGTGGCAATAAAGGGATAGTAATAAGTTTCAATAGCAACCAAAGAATTTTCTCTAATAAATAGCTTCACTCGATCGAGGCGGGCTACACACGCTTCCCTACGCAGGGTGGTGTTGGTGTTGCGCGGCCACACGATACGGCGGTCGGTGCACACCTCTCTCCTTGCCTTGCCGCCTCCCACACCTTGTTGCCTCTCGGACATAAGAACTAATTGTTAGGCTCTCACCTCAGACCATGCGACCAACACCACAACACCCATTCGATTGCTGCCTCGCTAGGCATTAGTGGAGCTGGGGCAAGTTGCCTAATATTTATAATGCTTTGATAGTCAAGAGTCTAACACACTGCCGATAAGCAAATTAATGCGACTTGTGAGGTACAACAATTATTAGGAAATAATCGAGTTAGAGCTGTGGTTATGAGCGCTACAGACGGGTTGATGAGGTCTGACAAGCCGTGTGCAGGTTGGGCTGCCACTACTAAAAGGTCTAGTCACGTCGTTGCTATGGTTGGTTGATGCCTAAAGAGTGGAAGTGACTAAAGGGAGGGAGCGAGAGCCGAGCAAGAGGGTAGACACTAGAGGAGCAAGTGATTTTTAGACATGAGGTTGTCATCTAAGCGAGCTATGAGTAAGCTTGTCTGCTTAGATTAGTTTGTGATTGATGACTCGGCCTGTGACGACCGATGGATGTTTATTGCTAAACGATGATATGTTCCAATTTATAGAAAACTTGATTGACTTATAGACAATTACTAAATTAATAGGAGTATAAGAGAGGTTTTAGGCCACGCCTAGGGCCGTGGCCCTACCCTTGTATCCACCCCTGATGATGTGAGTACATTAGTTTCCACTGGAGATCAGCCTCTTGTAAATAAATAAAAAAAGTTGAACAATGTCTGATGTTACACTAAATGTGTCGGGTTCATAAACCCGGGGTCCCTCGCGGTCCGGCTTCCCAACAAAGGCTTGGCCCAGGCAGACAAACGCAACTCATCGGCCGGCCCAAGTATCTGAACAACAGGCCAGCAGGGCGGTCCAATCACCGACCTGGAAAGTCTGGCTGAGGAGGAAAGGCACCCGTTTTCCGACTCCGGCCCACCTCTCCGACCGGAGCGCTCACTTCGATCTCCAACCCGCCTCCAGATGGCCTCTCCGGCCGGAAGGCCTGGCCAAAGCACTACTTCTGACTCCAACCCCACGTCTCCGACCGGGGTAAGCAAAAACCCTGCTCGCTGCTCTTCTACGAACGGCGCAACTAGAGCCGACTGGGACCAACCGATCAGGGGACGCCCGCTCGAAAAGGACTAGGGAATGAACGGAGAAATCAAGGGAGGGCGCACAAGTCAAACCACGATACCAGGGACCATACCCTGTACGCCTGTAGAAACAGTACTCTGCAACCTCCCTGACACACAGTGTTGTAGGTGCCGATATTTTCCCTACAGTATTGTGGGCGCCAGTAACTCCCATATGGTAAGGCTCCCCCCACATGCCTCTAGGCATCGACAGTGTTGTGGGCACCGGCATTTACTGTATCGAGTGAACATGGTGAAACTCGTCACATGCCTCTGGGCATCAACAGTATAGCAGGTATCGACATCTGCCATACCCAAACAAAACGACGCGGCCTCCCACGTGCATCCGACATTCAACAGTGTTGTGGGCGCCTACCATCATCATGTACCCGTCGACGTGGGCAACAAGACTTAGAAGCATTTGTACTCTCTCCCTCTCACTTGTAAGCCATCCCCTTCATCTATAAAAGGGGATGCGCTCTCTCCCAAAAGACTCAGTTGATCCAGGTTGATCAAAGTGATTCCATATTCATTAGATCGACCAAGTTCACCAGCACACAACCATAGAACCACCAGGTTCTAACCACAAGCACACGCTTGGACACTTAGCTCATAGCGGAGCTCCTGTCGCTCTCGGCCCTTCCGACGGGAGCCTAGCCGGACCTCTTGTACCCCCATCTTACTCCTTGTTTGTAACCCCACTACAAACTTCAAGCACCTAGGCTCAGGAATAAAAGTCACTGACCGACTCAAACTAGACAGTAGGGCACGTTGCCTAAACCAGTATACACCCTGTGTCATTGAGTGCTAGGCCACCTCTGATCACAACGTGCGGCAAAACTATAAATATTTACTTGTTGGTCACTTTCTGCACCAACAGTTGGCACCGTCCGTGGGGAAGACGCTGTACATTCAACACTTTTTGGTCATCGGATGGCCCACTTTTTCGTCACCTTCACCATGGCGGGCTCTGGTGATTCGATTCGCTTCGGCTCATTGGAGATTCCCGCGCTCCCACCTGTTGGGATGTGGGTTCCACCCATCTTCGAGCCATCCCAGGCCTTCCTCCTCGGAAGCCTGGACTTCGTCGCCGACCGGCTCGGCGTACTACACCTCCGTGAGGAGGCACTCATTCTGGCACCCATCGGAGGGGCACCCTCCATTGTCTTCGAGACACATGACGACTTTAATGACGTGGCATCTGCGCTTCATTCCGAGCAAACTCTCTGCTCAAACCCCGCTGTAAGTAATATGCGTATTGTTATTTACTCTTTATTTACTATCTCCCGTCGATTATCCAGAGGGACCGTATTGCCCATGCCACGAACACCGTATGATCGGTTCCCCTATGGCCTCGCGTCCCCCGTGGATGCGTATGCTCAGTGGGCTCCAAAGGATGCTGGCGCCATCCCCCCTCACATCCAAATTCATGGGAATGGCGAGCTACACTCCTACCACTTCCCATGAACTCTCAGATGACTGAGGGTGAGAGCGACAGCTCCAGCATCAGTGATGAGGCACCTCGCCACCGTCCGTCCTAGGAGCACGCTATGGTGGACGCTCTAGGATAGTCATCGGTGGTTGTGGAGTTTGTACAGACTCACACCCCTCCGGACCCACTGTATAGAGGCCCTCGTGTCTACGCAAGCACACATCGAGATATTATGACAACGGTGGCAGAACCAGCCCACCAACATCACCAAGTACACTAGGGAGACAAACCCCGATATTTGGCTCGAAGATTTCTGGCTCACCTGTCGAGCCGGAGGGGTGGATGATGACTATTTCATCATTCAGTATCTCCCCATCTGCGTGGGGGAACATGTTCTTGCATGGCTTGAATTCCTCCCTCACGACAGCATCCGCGACTGGGTGGACCTCAAGAGGGTCTTCGTCAGGAATTTCCAGGGGACGTATGTCCGCCCTGGGAACTCCTGGGACCTCAAGAGTTGCCAGCAAGAGCCCAGCGAGCCCTATGGGACTACATCCGTAGGTTCTCCCAACTGATGCAACTCCCTCCCTGATGTCGTCGACAGCGGACGTCATCAGTGCATTCCTCTCTCGGGATGACCTACTGAGTCCCTAATCCACAAGCTTGGATGCCTGAAGCCCTGTACCACCCGTGACCTGCTCGATGTCACCACTAACCATGCCTCTAGCGAGGAAGCGGTCTTCAACAGGGTCTAGGACAAAGGCAAGGCCAAGTGCACTGGACCAAGATGAGGGCCCCCTCCACATAGAGGGGTAAGAAAAACAAAAAGGACCGACGCTGATCGGACAACACCTGTGTTGGTCGCCACCACTAACCGCACTGGGTAAGTAGCCTCAACTAGGGCCTACATGACCACTTCAACAAACTCATGAATAGCCCATGCACCAACCACTGCATACCCTATCAAACACATCTACAAGGACTGCGAGCTCCTCAATGTTTCCAACGATAGGCCGATGGGCCAAAAGAAGGGGACGGCAAAGAGGCGACACCCAAGAAAGGAGGCACGACGGGCAAGGACGGAGACGGTTTCCCCGATGCTAATGAATGCATCATGATCTTCGGCTGGATCTGATGTCATCTAGTCCAAGCGCCAGCACAAGGTACACTATAGGGAGGCATGCACCACCGAGACAACCATCCCCTCCTTCCTCAGCTAGTTCAGAATCTCCGATCACCTTCCCTCCCATGTCGCGAGACCGAGACGCTACCTGCTCATTGTCGATCCCATCGTCCGCAAGAAGCGCCTCACCAAGGTGTTGATGGACGGAGGCAGTAGCCTCAACATCCTCTACGTCGACACCCTCGACGCTATGCACATCCCATGATTGGAGCTCCGCCTGGTGGGCTCTCCCTTCCACGGAGTGATCCCGAGAGCGTAGGCATACCCACTCAGGCAGATCAACCTGCCCATCATGTTTGGCAGTAGAGCCAACTTCTGCTCGGAGGTCCTCACCTTCGAAGTGGCGGACTTTCTAGGGTTCTACCACGCCATCTTGGGGCGGCCATGCTACGCCAAATTCATGGCAATCCCCAACTACACCTACCTCAAGCTGAAGATGCTGCGACCGAACAACATCATCACCGTGAGCAGCGCCTTCACGTGCGACCACGAGCACTACGAGCTCACCACTACGGTCATCAACTCGTCCGAGCTCCCATGGCTCGAGGAATCGTTGATGCCGGTAGTCCCAGATTGCAACAAACCAACCTCCTCGACGACCTTCCATATGCTTGAGGAAACCAAGGTGGTGGGGGTCAACCCCACCGACCCGGCCAAGACGGTGTGGATTGGGACCAGCTCCCGGCCAAATAGGAATGCGAGCTCATCAACTTCCTGCACGCCAATCGTGATGTCTTCGCATGGTATCCCTCTGACATGCTAGGCATACCACGGGAGGTCACCGAGAACACACTGTGCCTCATACCAGGCTCGAAGCCCACCAAGCAGCGCCTGCGTTGCTTCGACGATGAGAGGTGCAGGGCCATAGGCGAAGAGATCACCAAACTCCTAGCAGCTGGATTCATCAGAGAGGTTTTCCACTCTGACTTGCTTGCCAATACCATTCTTGTTAAAAAGAAGACCAGGAAGTGGAGAATGTGCGTTGATTATACTGGCCTCAACAAAGCATGCCCAAAGGATCACTTTCCTTTGCCACGCATAGACAAGATAGTCGACTCCACCTTAGGTTGCGAGATCCTCTCCTTTCTGGATGCCTACTCGAGCTATCACCTAGATCGTGATGAAAGAATTCGATCAGTTCGCAACCTCGTTCATCACCCCATATGGTTCATACTGCTACATAGCCATGCCATTTCGGCTTGAAGAACGCTAGCAGCCACCTACCAAAGGTGCATGCAACAATGCTTCATCGACCAAATAGACCCGCTCGATCAGCCTGACCAAACCGAGCGACCAAGACCAACGATCGCCATCTATGTTGATGACATAGTGGTCAAAACAACTCAAGCCTGTGACCTGATCACAAACTTAGGCCACAATGTTTGCGAACCTCCGAAGATTCAACATTAGGCTAAATCCTGAAAAATGTGTTTTCAGGGTTCCAAAGGGGAAGCTGCTAGGATACTTTGTGTCCGAGCGCTGGCATCGAGGCCAACCCTGAAAAAATCATGGCCATCTCCAACATGGGTCCCATATGCAATGTCAAGGGCATGCAAAGGCTCACTAGCTATCTGGCTGCCCTAAGTCGATTCATCTCCTAGCTCAGAGAACGGGGGATGCCAATCTACAAGCTCCTCAAAAAGATGAACACTTTCATCTGGATTGAGGAAGCCCAGTAGGCCCTAGAGAGCCTCAAAGCGTCCCTGACGTTAGCCCCTGTTCCTCGTTGCATCCCGAACGGGGAGAACCCCTTATCCTCTACATCGTAGCCAGCAACCATGTGGTAACTGCCACGCTAGTCGTCGAAAGGGAGGAGCCGAGATACCAACGTAAGGTCCTAGTGGCCCGTATACTTCATCAGGGGAAGTACTCACCGACCCCTAAGGATTGGTACCCCTAGGTGCAGAAACTCCTATATGCCGTGCTGATGGCGACCCGGAAGCTCCTGCATTACTTCACCTAACCACGAAGTCACGGTCGTCACTGCATACCCGCTCGGGGACATCATCCACAACCGCTGATGCCACAGGGATGGATCTCTAAGTGGGCGCTCGAACTCATGGGCCATGACATGAGGTACATCCCCCGTACCGCCATTAAATCTCAGGCTCTCATAGATTTTGTCACCGAATGGATAGAGGTGTAGCTACCGACCCCGGATGTCACCCATGAGTACTGGACAATGTACTTCGATGGGTCCGTAATGGCACCTAGCTTGGGGGCTGGAGTGGTTTTGATCTCCCTAGATAGGAGTAGGCTCCGCTACGCCATCCGCCTCCACTTTTTAGCCTCAAACAATATCGTAGAGTACGAGGCCCTCATCAACGGATTACGCATCACCATCGAGCTGGGTGCTATGTGACTCTACGTTCGTGGTGACTCAGAGCTAGTCATTGATTAGGTCATGAAGGAGTCCTCCTACAAAAGCCCCACCATGACAGCATACTGCCAAGACGTGCACAAGCTCGAGGACAAATTCCAGGGGATCAAGCTGCATCACATCCCCCGAAAGGACAACGATGCCACTGATTTTCTTGCAAAATTGGCCGCTAGGCAGGATCCATCCCCAAGCGAGGTCTTCATCAACGACGTCCACGAGCCATCTGCTCGCATCCTGGAAGGTCCGGTCCAGACACACCCCAACTCCCGGCCGGTGCCAAAGGGCTCTGACCCCGACGCTAAGCCAGCACTCGGGGGCTCTAATCCCAATACCTCCATGACAACGTCACCTACCAACGTCATCGTATTGGCACTCGGTCAAACCGACTAGCGAGCGCCGCTGCTCGCCTACCTCCTCGAGGAGGTTCTCCTGCCCGAAAGGACCAAAGCCCTGACAGATCACTCGACACGCCAAGACCTTTCGTCGTGCTCAGTGACGAACTCTACAAATGGAGTCCATCGGGGTACTCATGAAGTGCATCCCCACCAACCAGGGGAAGCAGCTCCTCCTCGAGGTCCATGCCAAGATCTGCGGACATCACGCAACCCCAAGGTCGCTGGTTGGAAAAGCCTTTCGCCAAGGTTTTTACTGGCCCACCACGCTATGAGATGCAGAGGAGGTCATCCGCAGGTGTGAAGGATGCCAGTTCTACGCTCGGCAAACTCATTTGCCAGCATAGGAGCTCCAAACCATCCCCATCACCTGGCCATTCACGGGTCTGGAGCCTCAACATGGTGGGACCCCTCAAAAAGGGCCCTAAGCGGCTTCACTCACCTACTCATAGCAATCGACAAGTTCACCAAGTGGATAGAGGCCAACCCCATAACCAACATCTGCTCGGAAGAGGCTAGTCAAATTCTTCCTCGACATCATTTATTGATTCCGCGTTCCTAACTGTATCATCACTGACCACGGGACTAACTTCACCGGAAAGAAATTCCTAGACTTCAGTGATGGATATGGCATCAGGATCGACTGGGCCTCGGTCGGATATCCGCGAAACTAGTAGGCAGGTCGAGCATGCTAATGGCAAGGTCCTCTAAGGACTTAAGTCATGCATCTTTGACCGACTCAACAAGTATGCCGGGTGATGGGTTGCAGAGGTCCCAAGCAATCCTCTAGGAGCCTGAGAACGACCCCAAACAAATCCATAGGGTTCACACCCTTCTTCCTAGCCTACATGAGCTAAGGTAGTGCTGCCTTCCAACCTCGACCACGGCGCCCCAAGAGTGAAGGCTTTCGACCACGACCGAGCCAGCGGAGGCTCAGCAAGACGCAGTCAACCTGCTCAAAGAGGCCCGCAGAGCGATCCGTCATTTGTTCCTCTCGCTACCAACAAACCCTATGCATGTACCACAAAAGGAAGATCAGGGGGAGGATACTCGAAGTTGGCGATCTCGTACTCCGAGGACCCAATCAACGAAGGAAAAATAGAAACTCTCTCCACCATGGGAAGGGCCCTATACAGTGACCAAGGTATTCTGACTAGGCACCTACCGATTGGAGGACAACAACGACAACGTTCTCACCAATACTTGGAACATTGAACAGCTACGTCGTTTTTCCCCTAAAATTTGGTCTTACCACTTTTTAGTCAAACTTGCCCCTGTAAAGCACCCCAGCCCGAACACTTTTAGCCTAGGTCGCTCGAGGCTCCATGAGGGTACAATACTAAATACTACCTCTCTTTTTTACTCTCTTTTTTATTGTCACATGGTAAACAACTTCGTCCCCGAATGGAAGCGCATTCCTTTTCCTTTGATTGTCCTATGTAACTTTGTTCTTACTCCTAACTGAACGCACCCTGCCACGACCTATGGTTATGAGCAGCCGAGCCCCACGGGCCATGCCTAGGTTCTTAAAAAAGCTGCAGCCTACAGAACTAACGGGCAGGTGCAAAAAAGAAAGGACAAAAACAATAGCTATGCTAGGATAAAAACAAGGAACGGATAGTGATTCTATCACAAAAGCAGCACTAATATATTCATTGATATAAAAAACTATTCACACGAGGACTCACCCACGAACTCAACTATTACATTTTCTACTACTACTCCAAATACTTTGAAGGCACGCACCGCCAAATGTAGCAACCTCTATAGGGGCCCCGCCCGGTTCCATCCCCTCGACTTCGGCGAATGCAATGGGTACCTCAAGGATGTTGCACCCATAGATGCTCAACAATAGAGCATGGAGCTCCTGACCTTCTCATGCAGTCGAGGCAGCTCCTGGGCAGGGACGCTGCTACCAAGGTATGGCCGCCATGGCTGAAAGAGATCTCATCAAACTTTATGAACTGGCCAACCTGAGCAGCTGTAGGCGCGGAACCCTCCACTGACATGATCCTGAGCAACTTCCCCTTTGACAAGGCTCGCCCGGTGAAGATCCACCGAAGAAAATCCACATACAGCTCCATCCCGAAGATGACCTCACAGATGAATCTAGCACGCCACCCCCTTCGGTGGAAGCCGCCCCTTCTCAGCCAGCACCGCCCTGGGTAGTCTCTAGCTCGACATCACGCTCTGGATTCATGAAAGGATCTATAAGTCCTCCCCCTCACTCACCCCCTCTCTCACTTAGAAATCAGCGCGACATACATGCACTCTCGGTGAGGAAGAAGAAGGAGGAGAGACAATAGTCGGAGAACAGGCAAAGGACTACGACAGAGAGCCCTCTCCCTCCCCCTATTTAAGGAAGAAACGTGGTAGCCGAAGAGGGGCAAAAGATCAGAGTGAAAAACTCTCTCCCTTCCCCCATTCAATGAGGATGGGAAATGATAGGACACACCCTGACCGATGGGACGCACGCTGACCGATGGAATGATGCCTGGTCAGACAGAACGTCGCTTGGTGAGACGAGACGTGGCCTGGGTATGGCCCACCACTATCGCATGACCGGGCACAAAAACCAAAGTGGCACCACATGCAGGCAGCTCTCCGCTTCCCCAGGCGGGACTTGGAAAAACCCAAAACGTGATCTCCGCCGACAGAGACCATCGGGCTTCCTAAGTTGATCGAACATCTCAGGAAAACACACAGAGGGACAGGTAAGGAGCAAAGGGACACCCCAAGTAGGCCATGCTGACTCCATCATGAACAACAAGCATGGGTCTCGGTTGGACATTTCTAACTAGAGCTCTTCAAACCCCATCACTCGAGTCATCAAGGTAACACTACCGACCCCCGCTATTTTCTTTATAATCATTTCATACATCCATACGCGCATTCATTCCATACATCCATGCCCCCTGGATGATTCAGGCCCCGAACCGCCCGAGGGCTCAGGAACTAAGCATCGCACATACAGCGAAATGCATCACAATGCTCTGTGTTGCGTCATGAAGCGGTAGTTGCCTCATTCGACGTGAGCAACGACCGACTGGGGTTCGAAGGCTGACCCACGAAGGGCTCGAGGCCGCCCCACGTCAAACAAAGCTAGGGAAGAAAAATGCAGATGAGCCCCATGCGGCCGTCGCCCAGTCTGGCAGACAGGGTCATCTCAACCTTCTTGTTCGATCCTAAGCCTCTACCAAGCCCACAGAATCTCCATCAAGGGGATGCCATTAGGCCACCTGGGTCGGTCTTCGGAATGACCCAGGCATCTACCGGGTTGTAGGTAAAGAAGCAGTGGAATGTCACAAGAGGGCTATGCCAACCCCGTCACGAATGACGGACCCGGATTCCACTCGATCATACCCATTAGCGAACTCACCGACCGCGTCACTCGAGCTCAAGCGATCAGGACAAGCGACAAAACTCAGCCTCTCCGGTTGTGAGGAACCAAGGATGGGGTAATGCACACAACTCAAAATGACCCTACTAAGGCCCAATGGGGCTTGGGGGCTCAAGACACCAAACACTTGAGTCTGCGACCCCAAACTCGCCCCATCCGGCTACGCTTCAACTACACACCAAAAACACCTGGGTCTGCTACCCCGAACTCGCCCCATCAAGACCCACGACTCTAGCTCGCCTGATCCCACGGTGCGCACCGACGCTAGGATCAGTGAGCTCCATCTCAACCAATCCCTAAACTAACTAAACTAACTACCTCAGCTACACAAACTACACCGAGGCCAGATCCACGACTCTGACTCGTCCGATCCTACGGCGCGCACCAATGCCAGGACCCACGAGCTCCATCTCATCTGATCCCTTGACTAACTGCCTCGCTCGATCCCACGACAAGCATCGACGCCAGGATCCACGAGCTACGACTCACCTGATCTCTAAAAACTAAATTGCCTTGGCTACGTAGCGACGCCTTGGTTCACAACTCCATCTCGACTGAAAAACATGCACACACGCCCTGCTGACAAAAACCCTCCAGATGATTTTGCCCGAATCGACAGGGGGCTCGGGGGCTACACCCGTGGGTGCGCTCGAGCGCACCCGCTGATGTAACAAAAACCTCCCCCCGCTGGCCACACAAAAAAACCCTAGGCGATTCTACCTGAATCGTCTGAGGGCTCGAAGGCTACACCCGTGGGTACGCTCGCGCGCACCCACCATCAAGACAAAAATCCCCCAGACGATTCTGCCCGAATTGCCCGAGGGCTCGAGGGCTCCTATCGGGTTCATAAACCCAGGGTCTCTCGCGGACCGACTTCCCAACAAAGGCTTGGCCCAGGCAGACAAACACAAATCATGGGCAGTCCAAGTATCTGAACAATAGGCCAGCAGTGAATCCAATCACCGACCGAAAAGTCCGACCGAGGAGGAAAGGCACCCGTTTTCTGACTCCAGCCCACCTTTCTGACCAGAGCGCTCACTTCCGTCTCTAGCCTGCCTCCAGACGACCTCTCTAGCCGAAAGGCCTAGCCAAAACACTACTTCCGACTCTAACCCCACGTCTCCAACCGGGGTATGCAAAAACCCTGCTCGCTACTCTTCTCCGACCGGCGCAACCAAAGCCGGCTGGAACCAACCTGACCGGGGATGCCCGCTCGGAAAGGACCAAGGAACGAACTGAAGAAAGCAAGGTAGGGCGCATAAGTCAAACCATGATACCAGGGACCATACCATGTACGCCTGTAGAAATAGTACTCTGCAACCTCCCTGAACTCACAGTGTTGTAGGCGTTGACATTTTCCCTATAGTATTGCGGGCGTCATTAACTCCCATACGGTAAGGCTCCCCCACATGCCTCTAGGCATTGACAGTGTTGTGGGCGCCGGCATTTACCGTATCGAGTGAACATGGTGAAACTCCTCACATGCCTCTGGGCATCAACAGTCTAGCAGGTACCGACATCTACCATACCCAAACAAAATGACGTAGCCTCCCACTGTGCATCCGACATCCAACAGTGTTGTGGGCGCCTACCATCATCATGTACCCACCGGCGTGGGCAACAAGACTTAGAAGCATTCGTACTCTCTCCCTCTCACTTGTAAGGCCATCCCCTTCATCTATAAAAGGGGATGCGCTCTCTCCCAAAAGACTCAGTTGATCCAGGTTGATCAAAGTGATTCTAGATTCATTAGATCGACCAAGTTCACCAGCACACAACCATAGAACTGCTAGGTTTGAACCACAAGCACACGCTTGGACACTTAGCTCATAGCGGAGCTTCTGTCGCTCTCGGCCCTTCCGACTGGAGCCCGGCCGGACCTCTTGTACCCCCTTCTTACTCCTTCTCGTTTGTAACCCCACTGCAAACTTCGAGTACCTAGGCTCAGGAATAAAAGTCATCAACCGACTCAAATTGGACGTAGGGCACGTTGCCTGAACCAGTATAAACCCTATGTCATTAAGTGCTAGGCCACCTCCGATCACAACGTGCGGCAAAACTATAAATATTTACTTGTTGGTCTCTTTCTGCACCGACAAAATGCTAACTTTTCACATGCTTACAGAGGAACCCATAGAACCAATAGGATATCAAAATCCAGTATGGCCATGATTTGGACATAATATCGGCCACCCAAACTCGTCCCCCCTTGGTCATACCATGAAAGCTATTAGGTTTGAACCATGATCGTTGGAATTGACATGTTCTATTTGATTGTTTTCCCTTCTCATTGTCAATGGTGTTGAAAAACATTCTTGGCTCAAAAGATGGGTAAAGAGTGACTCGGTGAGCTTAGAGCTACGGTGAGAGGACATGTTCAAATGGCGAGGTGTAAAACTCAATAGGTAAAAAGTTGTGTGGGGATATGAAGTGCTTAGATTATTTATTCTCAGCATGCCAAGACATTGGTGTGTGACTTGGAAACCTCTTATGTGTATGCTTTCTCTGTGGTTTTCTAGTTTTCTATTACTATGTCAAAAACCATTTGTATTAATGTTAACTGAATTCTACACTATCATTTCTTCCCGTACTCATTTGATATGTATTGGAGTCTTTTTTCCTTTTATATATTTGATAGATCTAGACCGTTTCGGTCTGGATCTATAAGATCAATATGTAGTTTTAGGCTTGAGAGTGAAACAACTGTTTCTTTTTAACTGTACTTAGTAATACACTAATATTTTATTTAGTTGCAATTTTGGACATACGGAAATCATATTAGTAACTATGTTATATATATACGGAATATTATTTTGTTATGGTTTCATTAGAAGTCAAATGGAGATCAAATATATATTTGTGTTTTGCTATATTTGTTTTATATGACTCTATATTTGAATATTTTTTTAATTTCCAACTCATATGAAAATGATTTTTTGATCAATATATTATTTCAAAATTACTATTTATTAATATATTAGTTATATGTTTTTTATTTAAGCTACGACATTACACATCATCATAAGATTCGGTGGTGTAAGTTATTTTCTCTTTTTTTATTAATCTCATAAAATCTAAGCTCACTCGGTGAACATGTTTTTTTCTTTTAGTGCAACGTGCCCTGCACAAATAGCACAACTAGTGAACTAGACCTGTGATTGATGCAAATCTTTTTAATGTTCAATTGTTCATTAATTCCATCTAGCAGAGAATTTAGATATTGCTGGTCTTCTTTTTTTCTTCTAAAAGATTCTGTGAAACCAAAACTATCCTGACCGACTGGATATGAGTATTACCAATTTGAAAAATATTCGACTAAACATAGTTGCATTTTTAAAGTCATTCTAATGGGACAAATAAATCATACTCTTCAATCTTCATCGCCGGCTAGAGTTAATTGAGATTTTTTTCTCTGGTTGATAGGTCGATAAAACACTCGTCTAGTTCACTTGCAGTTATCTTAATCAGCAAATAAATATGATCTCAGAATGTTCCAACCTGCATCATCACTAGCTTACCCTAGATCACACAGGTCGCCTTCACCGGCTGATGCGTGTACTGTCTGCATACACTTTTGCACGTATATGCCGAACTGAGATGTGCCGAATTTGCTTCCTCCCTGCTTGCCACCAGTTTTTTTTTCACGTTTTTCTTTGATGTGTATTTCAGCAAAATTCGTAGATCAACCCGATAGTTGACGTCACTATCATCTAGTACCAGTCTTTAACGTCTCCGCCTCTTTGCAGGCGAGGAGCTTCTCAAACCCCCACCCACCCAACCCTCCCAGGCTGGGGTTTGGCCACGGCGGCGCCGGCGCCAGGCTCAGACATGGCCCCGGCTGTGTGGAGGCGACTGCGACGGGCTCCGTATTGAAAATGAGAGGGCACAGGTACAGTGAATACCAATTGTTATTGGTGTCAAATTCATTTCCGAATTCCTAACCATCCAAACAGCCATATTCGAAGATGGCTAATACCAATTCCAAATTCTGAGGATGAATATCTACAGCCAAACGAGGTGTAAGTTCGTTGGTCCTTGGCGTGAAATTGGTTTTGCACAACATTGTAACGTATCTTCTGGATATGTGTATAGATGATCTTTCCACACCTAAATGCCAGCAGTTTCATTGGAAATTAGAGCATAGATAAGCTACCAAGCCCATCCATGCCACTGCCATTGTACCAAAGTAGAGGCATTCTGCTGCTGCCTGTGAACCAATTCCTTCCCCATGGAAGCTGCAGTCTTCTAGAGGCGCTTTCCTCTGCTTCTGCCAAGAGCAATATGCCTTCTTGTCATTAACTGGAATAGTGACCTTCTGCGGCACTGCTTCCTGTCATTGACGGTGAACTGACGATGGCGGACTCGATCGTTCCATAACGGTAGAACAAGACCTTCAATCGTTACTTGAAGGGATCAAGGGAAGGGACATCGAAGGGAAGTGCGACGAGGGAAGAATTTGTTTATTATTACTATTTGTTTACCTCATGAGGATCAGACATGAACTCGAGACACAACATGTTTAATTCGGGATGTCTCAAGCGCGAAATTTTTCTAATAATACATCCAGATAGTATTATAGATCATCATGAAATTCCACGGTACATACTCTTTTTTTATTATAATCTTGTAATTTCTATGTCCTCTCGGTGAACGTGAAGGCTCCTCACTGTTGTCCATAAATTAAACTATAGCTGAAATGGTTGAAAACTTCCAAAAAAAATAGCAAACTCTCAACGTGGGTATGAAGCTTCCAAATAGAACAATTCTTCAAAGCATCAGACATAAAAAATTTACTTTACATTTTCATACGCCGTTTTCAGATCCGTACAAGCTTCCACTAAAGTTGTTGTGATTAAGGTTAGGTGGGAAAGATGGAAAAACTATTCTCTAGGCCAAGAAGAAGAGATGGTGTAAAAAATGATAAGGACTTTTTTTTTTGAGAAATACATAGTACAACAAAGACGACCACAACGTACGTACACTCACCCCTATGAACACACGCACATAAACCCTACCGCTATAAGAATTTGAATACCGAGCCCTCAAATCTTCAAGATTGAGTGATTGACGAAGTCACCATAGGTGCCTCGTTGTCGACGAAAACATCGTCTACCACTAAAAGTACAAATACCATTTAATCCTAAAATATTCGCTTGCATCAGAACTTGAAGTGCTTTTGAGAGGGGGGTAAGGGAGGAGGGACTTTCTTCGTGTGGGACTGCATGAATGGATAGAGAGGAAGCTTGGATAAAGAAAGAATCTGATTGGTTGCTTGCTATGAGCCTACGACACGAACGCTTCTCATGCGGAAGAAATGGTGAGATGCGATCAACCTTCAATTGGACATGCACAAATAAATTAGCAAAAAAGGTGTTAATTTAATTTATTCCCATTCATGTTTTCATGCATAGCATAAGCTAGCTAATTCATATGTAGTACTCCCTCCGTCCACAAAAGAATGTAATTCTCGTTTCTCGAGAAGTCGATCAGTTTGAACTTTAACCAAAATTATATAAAAAAATACTAACATTCATGATTCAAAATTAGTATCATTAGATTAGTCATAGAATATATTTTTATAATAAACTTATTTGGAGACATAAATATTAATACTATTTGCTATAAATTTGGTCAAACTTGAGCAACTTTGATCAGTACGGATCCTATAATTATATTTTTTTTCTGGACGGGGGAGTATTTCCGTAGCCAAACACGGGTCGTCAGTGACTATTTCATTAATTCAATATCGACCTATATATATAATTGACGACATTGATGTGATTTGGCAACTCAATGATATGATGTCGTATGACCATCAGTTTGTTGGTTGACAATATTTATGAACCAAAAGGGACTTGAAGGGCTAAAGTCCAAAAAATTTCGGCTTCATTTCCCCCCCTGCGTGGAGTTAATATTTGATGCTTGCGTCCTGGGTTTCATTTAAATTGAGTGTACCTTGATCCGTACCGCAGACTGTAGATTCAATACTAGTACATGTGAGACAAACTTGCAAGTGTAATTTATTCATGCATGGAGAAGACTGAAATTCACAGGGCCTTTTCTTTACTGAAGTAATTTTACAGCATGCATGTGACCAAACTCGAAACAATTGAAGTACTCATGCTCATTTTCAATTCTATGCTTGCTTAGATTTAATTGAGAACACCTGATAAGATTAAAAAAGATTTTAAGGTGAGAGCACAATTCACTATGCTCGAAAATATTCAATTTTTTACATCCAAGTTTTTCCATAATGTGGAAGGATCAATTTAATTATTGGACCGCTAATACTATAGTAGTATTTGCTCAGTTGACTCATCAAGTCATCATCCAGAGTCCAGAAGTACGTTGAATTTAGTGACTACTTCATGCCAACATATAGTCTTGTTGTTTTCTTTACAGCTGTGACTTCTTCAAGATGAGACGACCTATAAAGACTTCATGAACTTTGAGGTAGTCAACCAAATAATGCTTCTATATAACATGAGCCATAACGACGTTTTTCACTTCTAAATAAACAAATTAAGTATTCATTTTTTGTTGCTTTTTCTGTATATGTTTGGGGCTTTCTATGAGTTTTGACATTAATGCGGTCTATAATCAAAAAGCAATTTTGACCTCGCGCGTGTGTGTGCGTGTATTAAATCATTTATGATTTATCAATATACCACCAGCCAAAGTTCAAAGACTCTCCGACGAATTATATAGCAGTGGTACAGAGTACGTAGGCATACCAGCTTTAGTAACCTGGTCGATGGGGCATGCTGTAAGAGCATCTACAGCAGGGTCCTTAAAGTAGTCCCAAACTAAAATTTGAGGGCTCATGACAAAAACAGAGGTCCAGTGGGCTCTACTCAAGTCCTTAAATTTGGGTGGCCCTCAAATCAACCCCAGTGCTCAATCCTGTGGGATGTCCACCCTAGCCCCTATCCGACAGTTTGGCTGTTTTCCTTGCGCACCTTCTCTTCCTTCCTCGTCGTCACGCCCCACCACATGACCATCCACAGACGGTGCCCCTACCCCCGACGCAGGCAGACGAGGCCCCCGGTGAGGCCCTTGAAAGCTCTAGTTTGGTTTTGGTAAATTGATAGGAACCCTAAGTGCTAACCTAGTTTATCAAGTGATCATGAGATAGGTAGCACATTCCAAGTGGTAAAGCAAATGAAGATCATGACATGATGATGGTGATGCCATGGTGATGATCAAGTGCTTGGACTTGAAAAGAAGAAAGAGAAAAATAAAAATCTCAAGGCAAAGGTATAAATGGTAGGAGCTATTTTGTTTGGGTGATCAAGACACTTAGAGAGTGTGATCATATTTATGATCGATAGCCGTACTATTAAGAGGGGTGGAAACTCAGTATCGGAATGCGGTTATCAAAGTGCCACTAGATGCTCTAACTCATTGCATATGCATTTAGGCTCTAGTGGAGTGCTAACACCATTGAAAATATTTTAGTGAAAATATGCTAATACATGTGCACAAGGTGATACACTTGGTGGTTGGCACATTTGAGCAAGGGTTAGAAACTTCACCGGCAGAGTGTTCGCCCGTTGAGTGCGGACAGTCCGACGGTGCCACCGGCACCCTAAACTCAGGTGAACATGGTCACTGTAAGTGACCGGACGCTGGTCACAGTAGCAGCAGAAGAAGCGCAGCGTCAGTCGTCGACTGGACGCTGGTGCTGAAACGACCAGACGCTGGCTGGCTGCGTCCGGTCACACTGACATGATCATGCACAGGGGAAACGCCAAGTGACCGGACGCTGGGTGAGTCCGGTCGAGCATGACTAGACGCGTTCGGTTGTGAAAAGTCATCTTTGGATGCTTACTGGAAATGACTGGACGCTGAGGTCCAGCGTCCGGTCACTTTGAGCTGCTGCATCTGGTCGTCACTTGACCGTTGAGATCGGGCGATCAACATTTGAAGAGAGGGGACACATGGCACGTATCGCGTGACCGGACGCTGAGGTCCAACGTCCGGTCGATATGACCGGAGCGTCTGGTCACCCCGTGGTGTGCACAGTGAAGGCGTACAACGACTCTATTTCATGGGGGCTTCTATTTAAGCCCCATAGCCGGCTCAAGCTCACCCTCTTGGCCATTTGCATTGACATAGCAACTTTGTGAGCTTAGCCAAAGCCCTCCCACTCATCTCCATCATTGATTCATCATCTTTGTGAGATTAGGAGAGAATCCAAGTGCATTGCTTGAGTGTTTGCATCTAGAGGCACTTGGTGTTCGTGTTTTGCTGCGGGATTCGCTTGTTACTCTTGGTGGTTGCCGCCACCTAGACGGCTTGGAGTAGCAAGGATCATTGAGCCGAGGTTGGTGATTGTCTCTGGCTCCGATCGTGGTGATTGTGAGGGGTTCTTGACCTTTCGCCGGCGGAGAGCCAAAAGGTACTCTAGTGGATTGCTCATGGCTTGTGTGATCCTCATCTTGTGTTGGTTGTGTGGCACCCTGTTGAGGGTTTGGCGTGTGAAGCCAATTAGCGCGTGAACCTCTAAGTGAGTGAATCGCCACAACGAGGAGTAGCTTGCCGGCTAGCAAGTGAACCTCGATAAAAAATTATTATGTTCATCATTTGATTACGAGGTGATTGGTCTTCATTAGTATTCATTCTTGTGATTGATTGGCTCCTTCTTCGACACAGCAGGTATAAACAAATTGCTCACTCTCTTTACATTACCGCAAACTAGTTGTCAAGCTCTTTAGTGTAGCTAGTTGTGAGAGCTTGTTAGTTTGGTTAGTGTGGCTCTTTAGTTAGCTTTTGAGAGCACACTAACATAGTGTAATGTCATAGCTACTGTGTGGATAGAAACTATATAAACTAGAATTGTGGTAGGTGGCTTGCATTTTTAGTAGGCTAGCGCAACACTTGCTTCGCCTCATAATTGTCTAACCGGTTTGTTAAGTGTTGTTGTAGAAAATTTTAATAGGCTATTCATCCCCCCTCTAGCCATTAGGACCTTTCAAGTGGTATTAGAGCCAAGGTCACCGTGATTTGAGGCTTAACAACCTTCGGTGTAAAAATGGCTCAAATCAACAACACCAAGAAGCCACCCCAATTTGATGGCACAAATTATCCGTATTGGAAATCAAAGATGACCACACATATCAAGTCAATTAATAGAAAAGTGTGGAAGGTGGTAGAAACCAAAATTGAGATTGGTGATCCGGAGAATCCCACCGCTGCCGAAAGAAGTGCTTCTCCCAAAATAATGACATTGCTCTAAGTGCCATTCATGATGCAATTGATGAGAGAACATTTGAGCAAATCAAGAATATTGAGATGGCTCATGAGGCTTGGAAGAAGTTGGAAGAATCATTTGAGGGCACTCAAGCCATGAAGGGTGCAAAGGCATACATTCTCAAAGAGAAGTTTACAAGCTTCAAGATGAAGGAGGATGAGAGTGTGCCAGAAATATTTCATAGGCTTCAAGTGCTTATCAATGATCTCAAAGCACTTGGGGAAGAGGTGAAGGACAAGGACTTCTCCCACAAGTTCTTGAGATGTTTGCCTTCAAGATTTGGCACATTGGTCACTATTCTTGTGAGAAGTGGTTTGGACACTATGTGTCGATAGAATATCATCGGCAGTCCTCTGAGGGGTATCCCACGAAGGTAGATTGATCGGTAGAGGAGCATGAGATCAAGAACAAGAAGGCAACAGAGACACACGAGTTAGACAGGTTCAGTCTGTTAGTATGACGTAATACCCTACTCCTGTGGTATGTTGGTTTGTATTAGCTATTGTATGATATGCCGTGATTTTAGAGGGGGTCCTTGCCCGCCTTATATAGTCCAGGAGGTAGGGTTCCAAGTCGGTTAGATCTGAGAGATAACCAGAAAGTAATAACTGATTACAGGAATCTTGGGATCATACTATCCTAACAGATCTCATAGTATCTTCAAGATATATTTCCGATGCCTTACGGGAGGCGTCGAACAGAGTTGTGCCCCGCAAGGCTTCTTCTTGTGGGCTAGGCCACCCCTAGGGGCACAGCCCATGTGGCCTGCCGTGGGTATCTAGGGTCATACACCCCACAGCTAGTCCCTGAGCGCCTTGTACCTGTTGTGCAACGCTGTCTTGAGCTCGTTCAAGCAGGTGCGAATAACGCCGAGCAATCAAGCTCATGGTCCAACCACCATGCTAAACTACCGAGCAGCGTGAACCGTCGCCGAGCAGTGTGAACCATTGCCGAGCAGCGTGACCTATCGTCCGAGCAGCGTGACCTATCAGCCGAGTAGCGTGAACCATCGTCGAGCAGCATGAACTACCGCCGAGCAGTGTGACCTATCACCGAGCAGTGTGACCCAAGTATAGCTTGCCATAAGGGTATAAGGAGCTCAAATTCAGAATCGAAAATTTCTCCACAGTGGACCAAGTGTGCCCACTTAGAGTCCGAACAAAGTTGTAGAAGTCAATCTTCCTCTATAGGCATGTAGTCTTCAAGAAAAAATCTCGCACACTCACCGCGAGGTGAAGTGTGCCCACTTAGTCCCCGAGCCTGACTAGCAGATGATGTAGGCATGTGGTGCCAGGGTCAGAAACTAGAATAATAGTAGAAAACCTAGCCGAGCAGGCAACTAGTCCCCGGGCGTGGCCCAAAAAGAGACAAAGCACATTCACCGCAAGGTGAAGTGTGCCCACTTAGTCCTCGAGCCTGACAGTAGGTGACGTAGTCATGTGGTGCCAGGGTCAGAAAAAGAAAAACAATCAAAGACCAACGAAGCAGGCCGCTAGTCCCTAATTTGCAGGTGGAGTCATCGAAGAAATCGAACCGTGGAGAAAAAACTAGGAGTAACAGCTGTACAATGTCAGTTACCTGAGCCTCAATAAATGGCGGAGAAGTCGGTGATATTTCAGCGAGTAGCAACTGATGGTAGCGATAAATGAGCGACATGGGCTGCGGTTGCGCAGAATCCCAGGTAAAGGCCCATATGCCGCATCGGAGAAATCAGAGCGGCGCAGATTGCAGGAATGGTTCCCAAAAAACCCTTGAATGCGGAACGGTGAGAAAAATCCTATATAATAGTGCCACCGCAGACCCCGTTCCCACCTTTTCCACTTCATCTTCCTCCTCATCTCTCGCTCCGCCGAATCCGCAACCACATTTGCCTCCGCCGCCAAACCCTAACCTAGATCTGAGAGATGGCGTCCGAAGAGAGGAGTTGCGAAATCAAAGAAGACGAGTCCCAAGAAGGCGGACGCCATGGCCCGACGCAACGAGGAGTGGGTGCCGTCACGAATAGGAGAAGCTGAGCTAAACCGATTGGTGGAAGCCGGCATTCTCCCTGACCGTGCTATCGCCGGATGGCGGCCAGCCCTCGGTGAGTCATTTCCCACGCCTCATACTAACGAAGTAGTGGTATTCGAAGACTATTTCTGGCGCGGGTTAGGGTTTCCTATTCACCCATTTCTGAGGGATCTATTGGAGTTCTAGGGGGTTACTCTGTGCAATCTCCACCCCAATACCATTTTGCACATCTCAATCTTCATCCACTTTTGTGAGTCATACCTTGGAATTCTACCTCACTTCAAGCTTTTCCGTCACCTATTCTAGCTGAAGAAGAGAGGCGGCGCTGGTTCCAAGGTGGTCGGCGGGGTGTATCTCCATCTTCAGGATGGAATGGCGAGTGAATACCTTACCATATCGCTGAACACGTCGCTGAAAGGGTGGAACACCTAGATGGTTCTATATGAAACAAAGCCACCCAGCGGTTCGTTGTAACGCCGACCACATCCCAGAAAGCCAGAGGAGTTGGTCGGAGCTACCGAGCAATGACGACATGGAGCAAGTAAATGAACTCCTCGGCTTGATAAAGGGCGTGAAGACCAATGGCGGATTGGTGGCAGCAAGTTTCATAGTGCGCCGCATACAACCCTACAAAGAGAGGGCTCACCCTAGGCTTTGAATTCAAAGGGGAGACCGACGGTACCCTGAGAGAGGCCAGAAATACTGTCCTAGGAATGTCGTCGAAGAGCGGACCGCCGAGCTGTTCGCTCCGCTAGCCTCCTTCAGGTTGTCAGGGTACACAAAGCCCTTCAATTGCAAGAATCTGCCTCCTCAGGTGAATATCCCGACTATGTGTATACTGAGAAGTTTTTTGTTTTTATATGTTGTAATTTGCCAAGCAATAAACTGATCATACTCATGTGAAGATCCATTCACAGGACAGGGCAGTGTATTTCTCGGGTGTGCCGAGAAATGATTGGCCGCCGTTAGTGGATGCACGACGACCAGTTCAACCTGAAGAAAGCTCCATTGTTGTCTCCTCGGAGTCCAGAGGTATGGATACTGGTCGGACAAAGAGTCCTCCCTCGATGTCAGCGAAAATCTGAGGGAAGAGGCCGGCGGTAGATGAGCTGGCCCAAAAGAAGAGGAAAACAGCAGCTACCGCTCCCCGCAAACCAGGCGACATCTCACTTGATGATGATCAGACCAATCGAACACGAAGGACCGTAGTGTTCGACTGGTCTGACGACGATGAGATTATCGCAAACCCTCCCTCGAGCACAAAAAATCCTCCACGCAGCCCACACATAGAAGAACAACCTGGGGTAGTCAAAGAAGGCAGTGAAGCTCCGACAAGGAGAGTCCTTGAGCAACGAGCGGAGGGAATTTCTGCGCAACAGACGATGGAAGTCCCCACAGGTCGGGCAATGGAAGTCCTCGAGCAACAAAAGGAAGCAGACCCAGAGCAGCAGGCAGAACCAAGGCCGACCGAGGAAGAGCGGAGAATTCCCTCGCCGAGCATGGGAGTGGACCCCGTGGCTGTGCCCGGAGGCTTAGGCCGGCACCGCCGGTTCAAGAAATTGAACCGTCAGACCAAACTGTAAGTGTCCTTATGCTGATGTTACTTTGCTGTATTTTGCTTAATTCTATTATGACTGAATAACTGATTTGATACAGTGCAAGGTGAACAGTAGATCTAGCCCTGCCCGCTCAGACTAAGCAGCAACCAGAAACTAGCCCTAGAGTGGTGGAGATGCCAATAGATCACATCCTGGAGTCCCCGAGTGCTCGGGAGCACATGGGGGAGCCAATTGCTGCCCCTGGTGGGCTTGATGGCAGCGAGCGACTACCTACAACGGCGAACGAGTTGGCGACAACACCTTTGGCAACAGTGGAATTAGGAGCAGAAAAGCTTTCGGCGCTGAAGGAGCAGATGACAGTTCCCGATGCTTCGGAGGGCATGGTCGGACCTGCTATCCGACCACCAAGGCCCCAGGTGGTGCCCCCACCTGCAATGGAGGAGGACGAGGTGGAGGAGATTGTGCGTGATGAACCTCGACCCCAAGCAGTCTGGATCCTCCAAAAGCGCGGTGATGAAATAGTGATCGTCGAAGAGGAGGACACCACCAAGGAGTTCAGGAGACTGGAGACTGCCCTTACCGGTGTGATGAAATAGATCAAGGTGAATACTTTGTCTGGAAAGGTCATAGTTGTTTATTGGAATTTGTTAACGATACTATCATCGCGCATTTCGTAGGAAATATCTCGAGTTGCCGAGCAGCGCCGCCAGCTGATAAAGCGAATGGAGCCCCTTGCCGAGGAGAACAAAAAACTCAAAGAAGTCAGGAACCTCTCGGAGAAGAATATCCAGAGGGCCCAACATGAACGAGACCTTATGGAGTCAAACACGCGGGACCTAGAATACCAGAAGGGGGTCCTGACCAAAAAGCTGGCAGCTGTGTCCGAAGCAGGTACGGAAGCCAGTCCGTGTAGCTGGCCGCTATCTCTGACCAACTAAAATGTGCTTCCGAGCAGCTAGAGAGGAAAACCGAATAGCTCAACAGTGTATCCAAACAGAAAGCAGGTATGGTACATCAACGAATGTACTTTTGTATTGCTGAACAGCCGCATTTTCGTTGACAACTGTTGTGCTTGTAGAGCAAGACGCTGAGCTCGGCCAGATGCGCTAGGCCATCGATCAACTTCGCCAGGAGAAGGCAAAGGAAGCAGAGCGGGCGGACAAACTTGCTGAGGAGCTGAAAGGTGAATTCCTCCATTGTCGAAATTACTGTTGAAGTAGCTTCCTTGTATAATGGATCATTGTAACTGCTTGCAGGCTATCGTCATAAAGCCAAAGCATAGTTCGACGTGCTGGTGCAGGAGGCCAAGGTCCAAAAGGAGAACTTCGACTGCTATAATCGCCACAATTAAGCCGGTGTTTGACTGCGTCGACCTGGAACCGGCCGCTCAGCACGATGGTAGGCTGGCAACGTCCCGACACCATAATCCAGAGGTGCAAGGTAGCATGGGAGAACTTCAAGACCTTCAATCGCTGACTGCCATTACAACCGTCGCTACCCATGTCCTCGTGGTTGTTCGGTCCCATTACCCGACCATCAACCTTCAATCAATAGAGGGTGGGTTCGCCGAAGGACTGGACTGACGCAGGGACCCAGCAACTGGAGGACGAAGTGGAAGACGCAGCGAAGATGCTGGCCGGTGACATAGATCTGTTCGGTGAGAAGGATGGTAACGGCGGAGCTCAGTAATCTGTTCATAGATTACCATCTGTAAAAGCTTGACAGTGTAATTAGAACACGCGAAAGTGCAAGAAACAATTATTTATCGAATAAATGTTATAAGGTGCATGTATATGTAATATATGCAGTTTGCTTGTATTTCGGCAAAGAAATCTTCGTAGTTTCAATCCTGACATGACTATGCGTAGTTCAAATAACATCCAAACAGTTGGTCTGCTACTGATCCCTATGGCCTTGGCCAGCCCATAGTCCATAACATCGAGCGTGGAGCCCATGCACGTGTAGGAGTAACAGGCGTGACCCTAGGAACCACAGCCGACCACCCATGACGCAGAGCGCGGAGCCTGTGGCACATGTAGGGAGGGATCAGGTGACTAGGGTCTTTTCCATAAAAAATAGCACAGAACAGTGTGCTGCTCGGCAGTTGTTGTATGAACTTGGAGATGAAAGCAGTATAAGTGGTGTTCGAGCAATGTATTCTATGTTGAACTCTCGACCTTGGCTGACCCATAGTCCATAACGTCGAGCTCGGAGCCCAGTAGACGTGTAGGACAAACGGGTGTGACCAAGGAACCATAGCCGACCACCCATAACGCAGAGCGCGGAGCCCGTAGCATGTGTAGGGAGAGATCGGAGACTAGGTCGTCTCCGAAGAGAACATAAGAGAAAAGCTGTTGCTTTCCGATTGAGAAAAGTGTTTCGGCGATTTGGAGATAGCGTGTTCAGCAATTATGTTGGAGAAATCATGTTCGGAGATTTTGGAGAAAACATGTTCGGCGATTTGGAGATAGCGTGTTTGGCGATAACGTTTGGAGAAATCGTGCTCGGTGATTTTGGAGAAAACATGTTCGACGATTTGGAGAAAAGATGTTCGACGATTTGGAGAAAACATGTTCGGCGATTTGGAGAAATCATGTTCGGCGATTTGGAGAAATGTGGTCGGCGCAGTTATGGCGATTACGTATTGGAGCTCATTATGAAGTAGCATGGAGCTCGGCGACCACAAGTGGATGTTAAACCACAATAGAGATAAAACAGAGACAAGTTATGGAGACCAAAACTTTAATGAATATAGAATTGGAGAATACATATCTGTAGTGTTTCAAGGATAGAAATGCATAAAGTGTTCGATGTGCCATGAGTTGGGAACATCGACTCCTTCTAAGTCACTTAGGCGATAAGAACCTGGTCGAGTAACCTCTTTGACGACATAGGGCCCTTCCCAAGGGGAAGAGAGCTTGTGCATCCCTTCAGTTTTTTGTTTTCTACGGAGAACGAGATCGTCGACAGCAAATGAACGACCTTTGACGTTTCGGTTGTAATACCTCCGCAAGCCTTCTAGATATTTAGCTGTACGGACGCAGGTGATTAGGCGTTCTTCATTGGCCCTATTGACGTCCTCAACCGAACAGCCTCGGCCTGCTCTTCATCATAGTTTTCCACTCTAGGTGCTCGGAAAGTAACGTCCGCTGGTAGTATGGCTTCTGATCCATAGACCAAAAAGTATGGAGTCACAGCCGGTGCTACGACTAGCTTGAGTACGCAATCCCCAGACTACAGCTGGAAGCTCCTTGAGCCATCTGCCCAGGTGCTTTTCTTCTTTCTGATACAGTCACTTTTTGAGGGCATCAAGGATCATGCCATTCGCCCGTTCGACCTGGCCGTTGGCTCTTGGATGGGCGATGGAGACATACTTGATGGAGATGCAACGATCTTCGTAGAAGTCCCAGAAGTGATGGCCAGTAAACATAGTTCCGAGATCGGTGATGATGCTGTTTGGTAGACCAAATCTGTGGATGATATCTTCGAAGAGCTCCACTGCCTTCTTTGCAGTAGCCGAGACGAGCGGTTTATATTCAATCCACTTGGAGAACTTATCGATGGTGACATATACGTACCAGAAACCACCTGGTGCTGGTTTGAAAGGGCTAATCATGTCTAGTCCCCAGCATGTGAAGGGCCAGGAAGCTAGGATGGTTTGCAGCTCATGCGCCGGACACTGTGTATTTGTTTAGCGAAGAATTGGCATCCTTCACAACGTCGGACGAGGTGTTCTGCATCAGTGATGGCTGTGGGCCAATAAAAACCAGCTCAGAAAGCCTTGCCGACCAGTGTTCTCGAGGCCGCGTGGTTGCCGCAGGAACTAGAGTGAATTTCGAGAAGTAGCTTTACTCCCTCTTTTTGGGTAATGCATTTCTGCAGTATCCCTTCCTTGGCACTATTCCTCATCAAGCTACCATCCACCTAGCACTGTAAAGCTTGCTTCGACTGAACTAGGCATTCAGTTTCAGTCTTGTCGGCGGGTACCTCGGCGCTAGTGAGGATACTTGATGAATTGCTCCCTCCAATCGGCAACCAGCGAAGGTACCGCAAGTACCAACTGCTCGGTGGGGGAGCCTCTTCGACTTCCTTATCTTCTTTGATGGATAGCACCGGGAGATCTTGAACAAAGACCCCCGGTGGTATCAGTGGCGCGAGAAGAGCCCAGCTTGGATAAGTGATTGGCAAGTTGATTTTGGTCACATGTACCACATGGTGATACTCGATGACTGTAGAATTTTCCTTCGAGTTTCCTAATTTCGGTGCAAGTAGTGCATCCATCTTCTCACTGGAACAGGACCAAGTCCTTGTTGAGCTGGTTGATAACCAGCGTGGAGTCCCCATACACCATGAGGCGTTTGACGACTGAGCTCGACGGCTATACGGAAGACCATGGAGACACGCTTCGTATTCCGCAGCATTGTTGGAGGCCGGAAAGTGTATATGGATTACATAGCGTAGCTTATCCTTGGTCGACGTAATGAATAGAATGCCCGCACCGGTGCCATTGATGTTAAGGGCACCGTTGAAGTACATCACCCAATGTTTGGGGCAAGTAGCGGTGATGGGCTCTTGGATCTCGGTCCATTCAGTGACGAAATCAGCAAGCACCTATGACTTAATGGTAGGTCTACTTCTGAGTTTGATGGAATATGTGCCGAGCTCAATAGCCCACTTAATGATGTGGCCATTGGCCTCTTTGTTGCGGAGAATGTCCCCTAGAGGGAACTCAGTGACCACGACGATCTTGTAGTATTCGAAGTAGTGTCGGAGTTTGCACGACGTAATAAGAATGGCGTATAATAGCTTTTGTACCTGAGGATAACGAGTTTTGGTCTCATTGAGTACCTCGCTGATGAAGTAAACTAGATGTTGTACTTTATAGGCGTGCCCGGCCTCCTCGCGTTCGACAATAATAGCTATGCTCACGATGCGAGAAGTGGCGGTAATGTATATTAGCAAAGTCTCATCTAGTCTTGGCGCTGTCATGATCGGCGACTTTGTTAAAAACACCTTGAGCTGCTCAAAAGCTAAGTCTGCTTCTTCCAACCAGGAGAAACGCTCGGAGGCCTTGAGGAGTTTGAAGAATGGTAGCCTTTTTCGCCGAGGCGTGATATGAAATGACATAAAGCAGCCATGCAGCCTGTAAGCTTTTGTATATCCTTGACGCATGTTGGCCGTTTCATATTGGTGATGGCAGAGACCTTGTCAGGGTTAGGTTCGATACCTCGAGCACTGACGATGTAGCCCAGCAGTATACCGGATGGAACTCCAAAGACGCACTTTGAAGGCTTTAGCTTGCATCGGTAGGTGTTCAGGTTGGCAAAGGTTTCTTCATGGTCAGCGATAAGGTCGTCGGCTGTCTTGGTCTTGATGACCACGTCATCGATGTAGGCTTCGACGTTGCGGGCCGATCTGTTGGTCGAGGCACATCTAGGATGGCCCTTTGATAGGTAGCCCCGGCGTTCTTGAGTCCGAAGGACATAGTTTTGTAGCAGTATGCACCGAAAGGCGATAATAAACGATGTCTTGATCTGGTCTTCTTCCTTGAGGGAGATCTGATGATAGCTGGAGTAACAGTCAAGGAAGGAGAGTAGTTCATAGCCAGCGGTAGAGTCTACAACCTCGTCTATCCGAGGCAAGCCGAAGGGGTCTTTAGGGCAGTGTTTGTTAAGATCAGTATAATCAACTGCACATTCTCCATTCTTTATTCTTTTTTCGAAAAAGAACAGGGTTTGCTAACCAATCTGAATGATACACTTCTTTTATAAACCCGGCAGCTAAGAGCCATTTTATTTCTACCCTAATAGCCTCCTTCTTGACTGGCGTGAATCAGGCGGAGTTTCTGCTTGATCGGTTTGGCGGTTAGTGAGACGTTCAAGGAGTGCTCGATCTTCTCCCGTGGTACCCCCGGCATGTCTATAGGTTTCCAATCAAACACATCAACATTGGCACATAGGAAGGAGATGAGCGCACTTTCCTATTTGGGGTCAAGGTGAGCCCCAATCTTCACAGTCTTGGAGACATCGTCGAGGCCGAGGCCGACCTCCTTGATTTCCTTGGACTTGGCGGAGGCACGCAGGAAGCTCCAGCTCTAGGATCTCCATGTCATCGACAGGGCGCTGTCTTGGCTTCGGCGACCATGCTAGCCATCTGGATGGAGAGGTCGGTGGCTTCGGCAAGAGCGAGACTCTCTGTCTCATAGGCGTAGGCAACGGAGAGGTTGGCCCGCAGAGCCAGGACTCCTGCAGGCGAAGGCATCTTCATCACTAGATATGCGTAGTGTGGTACAACCATGAACTTGGCCAGAGCTAGCCGGCCAAGTATGGCGTGGTAGGCAGTGTCGAAGTCGGTGACGTAGAAGTTGATATGCTCAACGCGGTAGTTGCTTGTCGTGCCGAACTGTACTGGTAGGGTGATCTCTCCAAGTGGTCTGGATGCCCTTCCAGGTACCACACCCCAGAAGGAGGAGTCTAAGGGTGTGAGATCATTTATCTCAAGGCCCAACTCCCTTAGGGCCCTGGTGAATAGTAGGTTCAAAGCACTGCCATCGTCAACGAGGACTTTTCAGCACCTTCTGGACGGTTGCATCGAGGACGAGGGGGAAACACCCTATGTAGGGTATATCTGCCCACTGGTCAGCCCTACTAAAGGTGATGGGGACCTTATACCATGGGCGATAGCTGGGGTCGGCGGTGGTTTCCTCTGAAGTGATGGTGAGCACTCGTCGGGCGGTGAGCTTCCGTTCTCTTCTACTCTCAGTGGAGGCGAGGCCCCGGAAGATGGTGGCGACCACCTTATCATGGTCCTAAAGGCATTGTTGTTGCCCCCTAGGTGGTCGACGACCTCCGACTCCATCGTTGGCATCATCATCGAGTCTCTTGTCCTGGAACTCCTTAGCTAGGCCAATGCAATCCTTCATCTTGTGTTTGGCGTTCTTGTGAAGAGGGCACGGGCCATCGAGGATTTTTTGGTACTGTTCATCATAGTTGCACTTGGCGCGAGGTTGACTAATGGTGGCAACGATGTGTTCTGGCCGACTGCGGCGATTTTGGTCAGGCCTGTGTCCTCCTGTCCGATCATGGCTGCTATCGCGATGGTAGCTGCGGTCATCAGGGCGGCGGTCGCTGTGGTGTCAGTTGTCAGGGTGATCATCGTAACGGTGAGACGGGCGTTGAGTGCCTACATCCTCGTTGAAACGCACCTCAGCTTCCTCGGCGTCGGCGCACTGGTTGGCGGTAGTTATCATTTCACCGATACTGGTGGGCGGCTTGCGATTGAATTTGGAGCGAAGCTCGCGATGGTGGAGTCCTCGGATAAAGGCGGTGATGACTTCAGCTTCCGTGATGTTGGGAATAGAGTTCCTCATCTCGGAGAAACGACGGATGTAGTTGTAGAGGAGCTCGGATGGCTTCTGGTTGATGCGGCTGAGATCATGCTTCGTGCCGGGTCGAGTACACGTGGCCATATAGTTGTCGGTGAAGACTTTCTTTAGCTCTTCCCATGATTCGATGGAGTCCGGCGTGAGGCTGGTAAACCAGCTCATGGCGGGTGGTGTGAGCATGATGGGGAGATAATTCGCCATGACACTAGTGTCTCCCCTGGCAGCACGGACAGCAGTGGCATAGGCCTGTAGCCACTGAGTCGGGTTCATTCTTCCTTCGTAGGGCTCGACCCCGGTGATCTTAAAACCACGGGGCCACCGAAGTGTTCGGAGTGCCCTTGTGAAAGCTAGAGGTCCCTCAGGGTTGTCGACATCATCGTCTATGGCGTTGCGGCCAGGGATAGGCTCGAGGGCTGAGTCCGGGTTGCCGTACTCCTTTTCGTACTCCTGGTAGCGACGCACTTCATCTTCATGGTGACTAAAGCGACGTTGCTCGATATGCCATCGCACATCCCGGAGGTTGCTGAGATGTACTTGAGCGTCCTATTCGACCTCCTGGTCGTGTTGGCGATGGTGTTTGGTGCAATGCCCCCCGGGTCCCCCTAGAGAGGTAGCGACTGGTCGGCGAAATGGCTTTGACTGGGGCGGCGATTGGATCTTGGCGCAGCTGATCGGTCAATCATGCTCGTAGAGCATGAAGGTCTCTGATCCTCATGAATCTCATTGACCTGACAGTGAGCCGCTTTAAGCATGCTGGCGATCTTGGCGAGCTCGGGCATTTGAGGGAAATGAGCGAGCTCGTTGGCGGCTACTGCCAAATTGGCGCTTGGAGTCTTGAAGACGTCGTGGCCATCAACGCGGAGGAATTCTTCGTCGAGGTCGTGGTGGAGCGGGAGCGGTCTTCCTTGAGAATTGAGCTGATTATTCTGAGCTGCCTCGGCCCTCGTGATGGCCACCTCATTTTCTCGCCACTGCGCACGGTTGATGTTCCGGTTCTCTTGAGCAACACGCTCCTCGGTTTCACCGTTCCTAGAAGGGCTGTCGATGCTGACGTTGAAGATCGCACCCCCTCGTAAGGGTGGAAGGAGAAATTGCTCGGAGAAGGTTTTGGCGAGGGTCTCTGTAGAGCCCTGAGACTCAGAGCCTGGAGTTTCTTCTAGGATGGTCTGGAGGGGCGCCCTGGGGCTTTGGCCTAAGTGTAGCATGTTGATGGCTAGCGAAAGCTGGATGGCAACCTAGTCAGTGAGTAGACGGGCGCAGTCCACCTGGTCGGTGAGTTTGCCCCTTAGGGCATGTTGGTAAGCAGCGGCGGCGTTAGTGAATTCAAAGGGTAGGGCCATAACCCTTGTAGTTTCTTGGGCAGCCTCTGATAGATCTGGATCAAAGGGTGGTCGGTGCTGAACCAGAGTGTCCAGAGCTGATTCAGCGATGGAGAGACAGTCGGTGAGCTTTAGTCCGACCCGATCGATAGACTCGATCAGATCATCATTGTTGATCTACCTCCTCTGGTAGCGAGGAAGCTGGCGGTGAGTCGTTGCTGAAAGAGACCTCAGAATCGGCTCCAAGATCGGATCTATAGTTGCAGGTGCGGGGGTGGTCAGCGCAGAACCGATCTGCCCGGCTCAAGGAGCTCTCTGACTCCATCAGCGTTAATGACCCACAAGATGGATCCGACCGTGAAGATCTGGCCGGGCTATGGGAGGGACAAAGAGCCTGCAGAAAAAGCCATCTTGTTCGACAAGGAAACAGCACGCACACCCCTACCTGGCATGCCAACTATCGACAGAATATCGTCGGCAGTCCTCCGAGGGGTATCCCATGAAGGTAGATTGATCGGCAGAGGAGCATGAGATCAAGAACAAGAAGGCAACAGAGACACAAGAGTTAGACAGATTCATGCCATCAGTATGATGTAATACCCTACTCTAGTGGTTTGTTGGTTTGTATTAGCTATCGTATGATATGCCATGATTTTAGAGGGGGTCCCTGCCCGCCTTATATAGTCCAGGAGGCAGGGTTACAAGTCGGTTAGATCTGAGAGATAACCGAAAAGTAATAACTGATTACAGGAATCTTGGGATCATACATATCCTAACAGATCTCATAGTATCTTCAGGATATCTTTCCGATACCTTGCGGGAGGCGCCGAGCAGAGTCGTGCCCTGCAAGGCTTCTTCTTGTGGGCTAGGCCACCCCTAGGGGCACAGCTCATGTGGCCTGTCGTGGGTATCCGGGGTTGTACACCCCACACTGTGACACCAAACCAAGTGTTGGGAGATATAATGACCGATGATACATATAGAGATGATGACGAGAAGGAATAAAAGAAGGAGAAGAAAAATGAAAAGAAGGTTGAGAAGAAGAAGAGTGTGGCATTCAAGGCCACATCATCCAAGGGCAAGGCAAAGCAAGATACATCAAGTGAAGATGATGGTTCATGGGATGATGATGATGATGAGAAGATGGCTCTCTTTGTCAAGAAATTTGGCAAGTTCAGGATGAAGAAAGGGTACCGTGCTAGAAGAAAGAAATCTTCATCCAAGAACAAGGAAGAGTCAAGAAGGTGCTTCAAATGTGGAAGCAAAGATCATCTTGTTGCTCAATGTCCATACAATAGCAACAATGATGATGACAACAAGAAGAACAAGAAGAAGGACAAGTAGGAAAAGAAAGAGAAGAAGGACAAGATGACCTTCAAGAAGAAGAAGGGTGGTTCATATGTGGTCACTTGGGATAATGATGCTTCCTCAAGTGATGATGATGATAGTGATGATGACAAGACCACCAAGAAGAAGGCACTTGCAAGCATTGCAATCAATGAGAAGCCTTCTCTCTTCGACACTCCATCATGCTTCATGGCTAAGGCCACTAAGGTACAAAATTGTGATGATGGAAGTGATGAGGAACATGATAATGAAAATAAAAATGAAAGTGACAGTGATGATGATGAACCTACTAAGGATGAACTATTTGACATGCTAGGAGATGCTAAAGAATACTTTGACATCAAGAGAAGGGAATGCAAAAGCTTGCATAAGGAACTAAAAGCCCTTAAGCAAGCCTTTGATGAGCTCAATGCATCTCATGAGAAGCTAGAAGAAGCCCATGAGAAGCTTGGCAAAGCTCACAAGAAGCTTGAAAAAGCTCATTCCTCTTTGCTTGATGAGCAAAATAAAAAGAAGCATGTTGAAACTTGCAATATAGGCTTAACTTGTGATATAATTGATGAATCATTATCTATGCCTATCATTGTTGCTCCCACTAACCCTTCTTGTAGTACTTCTACTTCCACCTCATCTAGTAGTGATGGTTTCACTTGTGATACCTCACTAATGGTTGGGAATGAGAACCTCAAGGAGGTCAATAAGATCACTCACACCTTAGCTAAAGCCTATGGTGGTGAGGACCGCTTGCTTATGTGCTTGGGTAGCCAAAGAGCTTCTCTCTACAAAGAGGGATTGGGCTATACCCTCAAAAAAGGCAAGGCGGCCTTTGCTCCTTACAAGACTAGTTTTGTGAAGAACAATGGTCGGTTTTGCACTAGTTGCAAGCAAGTTGGTCATAAAGAGCATGAGTGCAAGAACAAGAGCAAAAATGCTAATGTATCCTCAATTAAGATTAATTCTTTCTATGTGCTTACTAAGAGTACAAATGGTGTGAAGGCTAAGTTCATTGGTAAACTATGGATGGGCTCAAAGAAGAAAACCATTTGGGTACCAAAGAGCTTAGTAACTAACCTTCAAGGACCTAAGCAAGTTTGGGTACCTAAAAAGAATTGATATTCTTTTGTAGGTCAATTACAAAGCTAGAGGAAGGCATTGGGTTCTTGATAGTGGGTGCACTCAACACATGACCGGTGATGCAAGAATGTTCAACTCAATCAACACCAATGGCAATGATGGTTATGATAGTATCACATTTGGTGATAATGGCAAAGGCAAGGTCAAAGGGCTTGGTAAGATTGCAATATCAAATGATATGAGCATATCCAATGTGTTGCTAGTAGAGAGCTTGAACTTAATTTGCTATCCATGGCTCAATTGTGTGATCTTGGATTCAAATGCATATTTGGGGTAGATGATGTAGAGATCATAAGTGTAGATGGCTCTAATTTGATCTTCAAAGGATTTAGATATGAGAATCTATACTTGGTTGATTTCAATGCCTAGTGAAGCTAAATTATCTACATGCTTGTTCACTAAGTCTAGCATGGGTTGATTATGACATAGAAGGCTTGGTCATGTTGGAATGAAACAATTGAATAGGATTGGTTAAGCATGACTTGGTTAGAGGCTTGAAAGATGTTGTGTTTGAAAAGGATAAGCTTTGTAGCTCTTGTCAAGCCAGGAAAACATGTTGGAAACACCCATCCTAAGAAAAGCATGATGAGCACTAGTAAAGCATTTGAGTTATTGCACATGGATTTGTTTGGGCCAACACAATACATTAGCATTGGTGGTAACAAATATGGCTTTGTGATAGTAGATGATTACACTAGATACACATGGGTATTCTTTCTAGTGGACAAGAGTGATGTGTTTGCAACATTCAAATCATTTGTCAAGGGCATTCACAATGAGTTTGAAACAACCATCAAGAGAGTTAGAAGTGACAATGGTAGTGAGTTCAAGAACACTAGAATTGATGAGTTGTGTGATGAATTTGGAATTAGACATCAATTCTCGGCCAAGTACACTCCACAATCAAATGGCCTTGTTGAGAGGAAAAATAGAATACTCATTGATATGGCAAGGTCTATGCTTAGTGAGTACAATGTGAGTCAATCTTTTTGGGCCAAAGCTATCAACATGGCTTGCTATTGTAGCAATCGCCTCTATTGTCACCCATTGAAAGAGAAGACACCATATAAGCTCATGAATGGTAGAAAGCCCAACATTGCATATTTTTGGGTCTTTGGTTGCAAATGCTATATCTTGAAGAATGACACTATATTGGGTAAGTTTGACAAGAAATGTGATGAAGGATTCCTACTTGGTTATTCCACTACAAGCAAAGCATATAGAGTTTGGAATTTGGATAGTGGTACTCTTGAGTAAGTTCATGATGTTGAATTTGATGAAACCAAGGGTTCACAAGTAGAGAATGAGAACTTGGAAGATGTTAGAGGCATTCAACTTTCAAATGCCATGAAGAACATGGATGTTGGTGAATTGAGGCCTATGCAAGTGAATGATGATGAAGATGATCAAGTGCAAGTGCTCTCCAACTCAATTGTGCAAGATGATACAAATCAAGTTAGTACAAGTGGCTCTCATGATAATGAACAAGATCAAGTGGCTAGTACATCATCTCAACCCAATGATCAAGCAAGTGCAAGCAATCAAGTTCCAATCCTCCAACCAACCAATATTGCAAGGGATCATCCATTTGACACTATAATTGGTAATATTTCTAGAGGTGTACAAACAAGATCTAGATTGGCTTTATTTTGTGAGCATTTCTCATTTGTGTCATCCATTGAACCAAAGAAGATAGATGAAGCATTGAAGCATGTTGATTGGGTGAATGCTATGCATGAAGAATTGAATAACTTCACAAGAAATCAAGTGTGGGAATTAGTAGAGAGACCAAAGGGACACAATGTAATTGGAACCAAATGGGTCTTTAGAAACAAGCAAGATCAAGATGGGATAGTAGTAAGGAACAAAGCAAGATTGGTAGCTCAAGGCTATACACAAGCTGAAGGTCTTGACTTTGGAGAAACATATGCCCCGGTTGCTAGATTGGAAGCAATTAGAATCTTGCTAGCCTATGCTTGTGCCCACAACATCAAGCTCTATCAAATGGATGTTAAGAGTGCATTTCTCAATGGTTACATCAATGAAGAAGTATATGTTGAGCAACCTCCCAGTTTTAAAGATGACAAGAAGCCCGACCATGTGTACAAGTTGAAGAAGGCATTGTATGGCTTGAAGTAAGCACCTAGAGCATGGTATGAGAGATTGAGGGATTTCCTACTCTCTAAAGGGTTCCATGATGGACAAGGTTGACACCACTCTTTTCATCAAGAAGATTGGAAAAGATTTGTTTGTGTTGCAAATCTATGTTGATGACATCATATTTGGATCAACAAATCAAGACTTTTGTGATGAGTTTGAAAAGATGATGGCTAATGAGTTTGAGATGTCCATGATTGGAGAGTTGAGTTACTTCCTTGGTCTTCAAATCAAGCAATTGAAGAATGGTACATTTGTGAGTCAAGGCAAGTATATCAAGGACATGATCAAGAAGTTTGGCATGAGTGATAGCAAGGCCATTAGCACACCAATGGGAACCAATGGCAACTTGGATAGTGATGCAAGTGGAAATATGGTGGATCAAAAATTGTATCGGTCTATGATTGGAAGCCTACTCTATGTGACCGCATCAAGGCTGGATGTCATGTTTAGTGTATGCATGTGTGCAAGATTTCAAGCCTCACTAAGAGAAAGTCATTTGAAGGCTACTAAGAGAATATTGAGGTACTTGAAGCATACACAAAATATTGGTTTGTGGTATCCCAAAGGAGCAAAGTTTGAGCTAGTTGGTTACTCCGACTCGGATTATGCAGGGATGCAAGGTTGAAAGGAAGAGCACCTCAGGGCACATGTCAATTGTTGGGAAGATCACTTATTTCATGGTCATCAAAGAAGCAAAATAGTGTTGCATTATCAACCACCTGAAGCCGAATACATATCCGCCGGTAGTTGTTGTGCACAAATACTTTGGATGAAGGCCACTTTGAGTGACTTTGGAATCAAGTTCAAGAAAGTGCCATTGCTATGTGACAATGAGAGTGCAATCAAGTTGACCAACAATCCAGGTTCAACATGCAAGAACAAAGCACATTGATATCCGCCACCATTTCATAAGAGATCACCAACTAAAAAGGGGACATTTGCATTGAAAGTGTAGGCACCGAAGATCAACTTGCCAATATATTCACCAAGCCATTGGATGAGAAAAGGTTTTGCAAGCTAAGGAATGAGTTGAACATATTGGATTTCTCAAATATGTGTTGATGCATCCCCCACTTATATGACATGCCTCTCCTTCAAGCAATCCAAGGTAAAAGTTGATTGGCATGGCATACATCCTTGCTAAGGACTTGTTTAGTGCATCTAGACATCTTTCACATTTAATAGGCTCATTCATGAAAATCAAATGAATTTGATGATTGTATGGTACCACTATTGCTTCTATGCTTATTTTGATCTAGTGGTAGCATATGACATGTTTGTGGGCTTGTAAACCTAGTGTTTGATCTAGAAAATGAGCTCTAAGTGTTTAACTCAACATGGTACAAGATAACCCTTATTTGGAGGTGTGAAGAAGCTTGTCCTTGGATCAAACCGAGTTAAAATGTCTTTGGTAAATGATCTAGATTGGACCAAATTTGAGAAAATGATCCTCACCCCATTGATTGACATTGATAATCCTAACCTATCTATACTTTAAACCTTTGTGGTCATTGATGACAAAGGGGGAGAAAAACAAAGATATTAGTGATATTAGTACATGGGGAGAAAAACAAAGATATTAGTGTACTAATATAATGAAAGACAACAAAGTGGGAAAACTTGACATGAGGGGAGAGATATGACAAAGGAAAGGGATCAATTAAAATTTTGAGCACACAAGTAGGGGGAGCAAGCTCATGAACTTGTATGGTGCATTTGAATGTGCATTTCATATGTTTGCCTGCATGGCACAAGTTTCAAATTTCAATATCCATGCTTGTGTGGTGTATGCTAGTTGTAGGTTTGAATGATGAAATGAAAATCTAGCATGCATAGGTTATCTAGTGATTTCATTTCCAAGTGTTTTCAAGTGGTATCTAGCTAACCATGGTGCTAAGGATGGTATAATGGTGCACTCCGATTGGTATCATGCTTCAAAGGTCCATCTTTTATACCTTAGCATCATTTGATAGACATTGTCTCCTATATTTCCTATCTAAGCATATGTGCAAGCTACTATCTAAACTCTTAGCACATATGTAGGGGGAGCAATTGCTACCATTTGGGGTTCATGAAACTTATCCATATCCTTTTGCACATGGTAATATGCTTAGGAAAGCAACATGGATTCAATTGAATTTTAATTCATATCTTTGTGAAAGGGTTGTCATCAATTACCAAAAAGGGAGACATTGAAAGCTCTAGTTTGGTTTTGGTAAATTGATGGAACCCTAAGTGCTAACCTAGTTTATCAAGTGATCATGAGATAGGTAGCACATTCCAAGTGGTAAAGCAAGTGAAGATCATGACATGATGATGGTGATGCCATAGTGATGATCAAATGCTTGGACTTGAAAAGAAGAAAGAGAAAAACAAAAAGGTCAAGGCAAAGGTATAAATGGTAGGAGCTATTTTGTTTTGGTGATCAAGACACTTAGATAGTGTGATCACATTTAGGATCGATAGCCATACTATTAAGAGGGGTGGAAACTCATATCATAATGCAGTTATCAAAGTGCCACTAGATGCTCTAACTCATTGCATATGCATTTAGTATCTAGTGGATGCTAACACCCTTCAAAAATGTTTGTGAAAATATGCTAACACATATGCACAAGGTGATACACTTGGTGGTTGGCATATTTGAGCAAGGGTTAGAAACTTCACCGGCAGGAGTGTTCGCCCGTTGAGTGCGGATAGTCCGATGGTGCCACCGGCACCCTAAACTTAGGTGAACATGGTCACTGTAAGTGACCAGACACTGGTCTCTAAAGGACCAGCGCGTCTGGTCAGTAGCAGCAAGAAGCGCAGCGTCGGTCGTCGACCGGATGCTGGCGCTGAAATGACCGGACGCTGGCTGGCTGTGTCCGGTCACACTGCCATAGTCATGCATAGGGGAAACACCAAGTGACCGGACGCTGGGTGAGTCCGGTCGAGCATGACCGGACGTGTCCAGTCGTGAAAAGTCATCTCTGGATGCTTACTGGAAACGATCGGACGCTGAGGTCCAGCATCCGGTCAATTTGAGCTGCTGCGTCTGGTCGTCACTTGACCGTTGAGATTGGGCGATCAACATTTGAAGAGAGGGGACACGTGGCACGCATCGCGTGACCGGACGCTGAGGTCCAGCATCCGGTCGATATGACCGGAGCGTCCGGTCACCCCGTGGTGTGTCCAGTGAAGGGGTACAACGGCTCTATTTTGTGGGGGCTTCTATTTAAGCCCCAGTAGCCGTCTCAAGCTCACCCTCTTGGCTATTTGCATTGACATAGCAACCTTGTGAGCTTAGCCAAAGCCCTCCCACTCATCTCCATCATTGATTCATTATCTTTGTGAGATTGGGAGAGAATCCAAGTGCATTGCTTGAGTGTTTGCATCTAGAGGCACTTGGTGTTCGTGTTTCACTGCGGGGTTCGCTTGTTACTCTTGGTGGTTGCCGCCACCTAGATGGCTTAGAGCAGTGAGGATCGTTGAGCGGAGGTTGGTGATTGTCTCCGGCTCTGATCGTGGTGATTGTGAGGGGTTCTTGACCTTTCCCTGGCGGAGAGCCCAAAGGTACTCTAGTGGATTGCTCGTGGCTTGTGTGATCCTCATCTTGTGTTGGTTGTGCGGCACCCTGTTGAGGGTTTGGCATGTGAAGCCAATTAGTGCATGAACCTCCAAGTGAGTGAATCGCCACAACGAGGAGTAGCTTACCGGCTAGCAAGTGAACCTCGGTAAAAAATCATTGTGTTCATCATTTGATTCCGAGGTGATTGGTCTTCATTAGTATTCATTCTTGTGATTGATTGGTTCCTTCTTCGACATGGCGGTATAAACAAATTGCTCACTCTCTTTACATTACCGCAAACTAGTTGTCAAGCTCTTTAGTGTAGCTAGTTTTGAGAGCTGGTTAGTTTGGTTAGTGTGGCTCTTTAAGTTAGCTTTTGAGAGCACACTAACTTAGTGTAATGTCATAGCTACTTGTGTGGATAGAAACTATATAAACTAGAATTGTGGTAGGTGGCTTGCATTTTTAGTAGGCTAGCAGCAACACTTGCTTCGCCTCATAATTGTCTAACCAGTTTGTTAAGTGTTGTTGTAGAAATTTTCAATAGGCTATTCACCCCCCCCCCCCTCTAGCCATTAGGACCTTTCACCCCTCCCCGATGCAATTCCGCCGTGATGCACCTCCCCGGTGCGGTGCGAAGCCCCTCCCTGCCGTGCGAACCTCCTCCTCGACGCCGCGACTGCCAAAGTAGCCCCTGCCCCACATAGCCTCGTCCCCCACGACCGAAGTAGCTCCCTACCCCATGGCTGAAGAAGAAGTCCCCACGGCGGCTAGACAAGAAGACCCCTAGGCCGCTCCTCCCCGACGTCCTCACCGGTCCACGATGCCTACCCGGAGGTCCTCCTTTCCTGTGGTTGCTCGAGCGCATCGGGACGGCTAGGCGAGGTCACGGCTGAAAGGTCCTAATATGGCTAGAGGGGGGTGAATAGCCTATTTAAAACTCTACAAAGCACTAGAGCAATTGATTAGTACAACAAACGGCGTAATGCAATTTTGCTCTAACTTTACAAAGGGTTGCAAGCCACCTATTCCAACAATTCTAGTAGCTATGATCATTAGGCACACACAAAAGCTAAGTCACTACACACTAAGCTAGTGTGTTCTCAAAGACTAACTAAAGAGTCACACTAACCAAACTAACAAGCTCTGAAAGACTAACTACACTAAAGAGCTTGGCAACTAGTTTGCGAGAAATGTAAAGGAGTGTGTAGGGTGATTATACCGCCGTGTCGAGGAATGAGCCAATCATAATATGAAGTCAATCCAATCACCGGGAGAATTCCAATCACACAAGAGACACAAGAATTTTCTCCCGAGGTTCACGTGCTTGCTGGCACAATTCACTATGCTAAAAAATATTCAATTTTTTACATCCAAGTTTTTCCATAATGTGGAAGGATCAATTTAATTATTGGACCACTAATACTAGAGTAGTATTTGCTCAGTTGACTCATCAAGTCATCATCCAGAGTCCAGAAGTACGTTGAATTTAGTGACTACTTCATGCCAACATATAGTCTTGTTGTTTTCTTTACAGCTGTGACTTCTTCAAGATGAGACGACCTATAAAGACTTCATGAACTTTGAGGTAGTCAACCAAATAATGCTTCTATATAACATGAGCCATAACGACGTTTTTCACTTCTAAATAAACAAATTAAGTATTCATTTTTTGTTGCTTTTTCTGTATATGTTTGGGGCTTTCTATGAGTTTGACATTAATGCGGTCTATAATCAAAAGGCAATTTTGACCTCGCGCGTGTGTGTGCGTGTATTAAATCATTTATGATTTATCAATATACCACCAGCCAAAGTTCAAAGACTCTCCGAGGAATTATATAGCAGTGGTACAGAGTACGTAGGCATACCAGCTTTAGTAACCTGGTCGATGGGGCATGCTGTAAGAGCATCTACAGCAGGGTCCTTAAACTAGTCCCAAACTAAAATTTGAGGGCTCATGACAAAAAGCTGAGGTCCAGCGGGCTCTACTCAAGTCCTTAAATTTGGGTGGCCCTCAAATCAACCCCCAGTCCTCAATCCTGTGGGTGTCCACCCTAGCCCCTATCCGACAGTTTGGCTGTTTTCCTTGCGCACCTTCTCTTCCTTCCTCGTCGTCAGCGCCCCACCACATGACCATCCACAGACGGTGCCCCTACCCCCTGGCGCAGGCAGACGAGGCCCCCGGTGAGGCCCCTCCCCGGTGCAATTCCGCCGCGAAGCACCTCCCCGGTGCGGTGCGAAGCCCCTCCCTGCCATGCGACCTCCTCCTCGATACCGCGACTACCGAAGTAGCCCCTGCCCCACATAGCCTCGTCCCCCACGACCGAAGTAGCTCCCTACCCCACGGCTGAAGAAGTCCCCACGGCGGCTAGAGAAGAAGACCCCAGGCCGCTCCTCCCCGATGTCCTCACCGGTCCACGATGCCTACCCAGAGGTCCTCCTTTCCTGCGTTTGCTCGTGCGCATCGGGACGGCTAGGAGAGGTCATGGCTGAAAGGTTCTAATATGGCTAGAGGGGGGTGAATAGCCTATTTAAAACTCTACAAAGCACTAGAGCAATTGATTAGTACAACAAACAACGTAATGCAATTTTGCTTTAGCTTTACAAAGGGTTGCAAGCCACCTATTCCAACAATTCTAGTAGTTATGATCATTAGGCACACACAAAAGCTAAGTCACTACACACTAAGCTAGTGTGTTCTCAAAGACTAACTAAGAGTCACACTAACCAAACTAATAAGCTCTGAAAGACTAACTACACTAAAGAGCTTGACAACTAGTTTGCGAGAAATATAAAGGAGTGTGTAGGGTGATTATACCGCCGTGTCGAGGAATGAGCCAATCATAATATGAAGTCAATCCAATCACCGGGAGAATTCCAATCACACAAGAGACACAAGAATTTTCTCCCGAGGTTCACGTGCTTGCTGGCACGCTAGTCCCCGTTGTGTCAACCAACACTTGGTGGTTCAGCGGCTAAGAGGTGTAGCATGAACCTCGTCCAATAAATAGACACCGCAAGAACCTAGCCACAAGTGAATGTAACTTAATGACATGAGCAATCCATTAGAGTTACCTTTCATATCTCCTCCGGGGAAGGTAGAAGACCCCTCCAATGATCCCAGAGCTGGCCACGAACAATCACCAACACGTGCCTGAAGCTCCTTCGCTGCTCCAAGCTATCTAGGTGGTGGCAACCACTAAGAGTAACAAGAACTTCTGCAGCCACAATGATCCTCAAGTGCCACTAGATGCAATCACTAAAGCAAATAGCACTTGGAATCACTCCCAATCTCACTTTGATGATGAATCAATGATGGAGATGAGTGGAAGGTGTTTGCTTAGGCTCACAAGGATATCAAGTATGTTAAAGTGCCGAGTGAGCCCCAAGCCGGTACCTTCCTATTTATAGAGCCCCAAAGCTCAGAGAGCCATTGGGCACTCTCAGGCTGACCGGACACACTGATCGGATGCACCCCAGCAGTCTGGTCGTCTTGAGTCCACTCACCCACAGCCGTACACATGCCCTCCTTTGAATACTGCGCGTTAATCTTCAACGGTCGAAAACGGTCTGCGTAGTTAGTCAACCACTGACCAGATGTGACCCTCGAAATGACCTGACCCCACATACACGCCACGTCCAATAGAGTACAGAAAGGGTCCTAGAGATGAAATTATCTGACCGAACGCGTCATGTCCAAGGCAACCTAATGCGCCCCTACGTCTGGTCCTCCCTATGCGCTCCTCTCCGTGCACCCACGATGCTGACGCCAGAGTACGTCACGCTTGACCTGACGCAACACTAAGCGCATCCAGATCGTGCTAGGCCACCTACTGTCCTGCTTGCCACCGCATGCTGCTTCTCCTCTATGTCAACTGACCGGACACGACGCTGGAGTCAGGTCTAACATCCGGTCGCTCCTCGGCCCTTTCAGGCCAACTCAGGCCAACCCGACTAATAACTGATCGGACGAGCCCAGGTGAGTCAGTCACACTAGCGCCAAAGTCTGGTCACTGACTTTCTCCTCCTTTTCTTTTTCTAAGTCCACAACCGCTTCACCTTTGCTTCCAAGTTGCTAACCATAAAGTATAGAACTTGTGTGCACGTGTGTTAGCATTTTACAAGGGTCAAAGTTAGCACACTAGGTTCCTAAATGCATATGCAAGAATTATGTCACCTAGTGGCACTCGATAACCTCTTAGCCAAAGATTTTCCCTTTTATATAGTATGGCTATCGATCCTAAATGCACCTACACCGTCTATGGTGTCATAAGTGCCAAAATAAAAACCTATCTTATACTTTTGGCTTGATCTCCTTGGTTTTTGTTTTTGTTTTTCTTCTTTTCCAAGTTGGAGCCCTTGATCTTCAAGTTTGGTCTTCACCATCACCATGACCATCATCTAGCTCCACCACTTGGCATATGATCATCCTTTCATGTCTACACACTTAGTACAAGGATTAGTCTATAGGTTTCATCAATTATCCAAAACCAAACTAGGGCTTTCAATGGCAGCTCGTCCCCAGCTGCTACCCTCATGGTAGCTCCTCCCAGGGCATGACCCCCACGATAGCTCCTCCCACATCCAAAGAACGATGGGGAGGAGAAGAAGTTTCTCTAGAGAATGACGGTCAGAGGAGGAAGGTGCATGTAGATTGAGGATGGGATAATGAGAATAGGGAAAGGGCAATGATGGGTGGGTCCCTCGTGTCAGTGTCTATAAAAAAGAATATGAGGACTCCAATTTGAGGGTTTCTGCTAGATTAGATGAAAAAAAATTAGGCCCTAAAAAATAAGGGGAGCCCTCAAATAAAAAATATGGGCCCTTATTTGTGGACTCCTACTAGAGATGCTCTAAATAATTACTAATACCTACTACTAGTAGTGTTCTTTTGTTCACTTATCATCCGGATTCCCAATTACATTGAATATAGTCATTACTGTGTCAACTTCTGATAGTAATGTAACATATCTACCATATATAGTCTTTTGTTTTCTTTGTTGTTGACTTGATCAAGAGGACGAGCTTATAAAGACTTTTATGAACTTAATTTGAAGTATTCCAATGCTACTATAATATAGTAAGACTTTTCTTGGACTCAAATTTATTATTTGTATATAGAATAGGTAAACTCCACGGTTGGGTCATCTTTATGTAGGAGACTTTACTTTGACTAATCATAAATGACTTAGACAGGTGACATATGGGTGTCTAGTGTGTGGATCTTCTGGGTTTCGATAATTGATTCTCCTAATGTTTTTTTTCTTAGTGTCTATTTGGTTCAGCTGTAAGTTGTGGAAAAACTATGGATAGCTAGTGTGCGGATCTTCTAGCTTTCAATAATTGATTCCCCTAATATAATGGTGTTTTCTTAGTGTTTGTTTGGTTCAGTTGTAGGCTATGAAAAAACTACTGTGAGCTGTGCATGGAAGCTAATTTAAATTATTTGTTGTGAAAGAATTTGTAAGTTGTTTGGTTGAAACAATTATGAAACATATCCCCTCTCTATCGCCCTTGAAATAGCCGTGAAACATCTCTCTATTTCCATCAATTTGGAAAGGCATATAAAGCCCTCAAGTTGCACTCGGGACGCCTTGCACAAGGGCAAATGCAGGGGCGATGCACTAGTAGAGAAACTAGCTCTAGTCCCGGTTTCCAACCCCCCCCCCCCCCTTTAATCCCGGTTTTGGAATCGGGACTATGAAATCGGGACTAAAGGTCTTGATTTTTAGTCCCAGTTCCTCCAACCAGGAGTAGAGGTGCTTATTGGGTGAAAAAAAGTTGCAGATGTGGAGATTCGAACCTACAACCTCCCACTTCAACTCTTTCACGTGTTACTATCTCACCTACCACCACACATCTTACTTAGATAAGATATGCTTGCCTTTTAAATTCAGTTTGGAGACACCTTTAGTCCGGGTTTGAGACATAAACCGTGACTAAAGGTACCTTTAGTCTAGGTTCGTGTCTCAAACCGGGACTAAAAGTCACACTTTTAGTCCGGGTTCATGTCTCAACCGGGACTAAAGATTCTCGCACTGACGTGCCTCTGACACACCTCGGTAGCCGTTGGGCAAGGACCTTTAGTCCTGGTTGGAGCTACCAACCAGGACTAAAGGTTTCTCTAGTCCCGGGCGCGAAAAATACCGGGACTAAAGCCAAATTTCAAAGTGGATCAAAAGTTGTTTCTCTACTAGTGATGGCTGCGGTCGTTCGGGTGCCTTGCATGGGGATGGGCGCGGTGGCGGCCACCACACTCGGGTGCTTTGCACTGGGTTGGGGGCGAGCAGGGCTGCTCGCCCGGAAGCTCGCTCGGACAGGGGAAGGCATGCGGTGGCTTGCTTAGGAAAGGGTGTTCCGGTGCCAAGGAGGGCCACTGCTGTCAGCCGTAATCACTCGATTTTGGTGGCATTGAGGACATGTCCGCTCTTTGCTGTGGCCGCCATAGGTTGGACTTGGACTCTTGCGGTGAGGGAGCTTCGTGCGGTTGAGCACAACATCTATGCCGTGCAGGTAGTGTTGTTCAACCAGTTGAGGAGGCTTATCGATGAAATGCCAGATGGAAGGTGAGGAATCGCTTTGGTGCCTCCTCAATCCTAATGACTTGGATTTTGGATAGCATTGGAACATGCAATTTTCAGGCAGTACTAGTATTACTGTTTGATCATTTTGACTTTGTTTTATGGATAGCCTATCTTTGTTTTATTATAGCTTTGCGGATGTAAATCATAGTGCTGGTAAGTTACCAGGTTACCGTTCACATAGCTTTGGCATGAAGCAGTACTAGTATTGTCGAACTATTGCCAAAATTTGTCAAAATTTTCAGATTCAAACATATGCAGATTGCATTAAAGTTTGTTGCCAAAATCCTTGTCAAGTCTGTGAAAATAATGTTTAAACCCTTGATGCCAAATCAGGGGTAAAATCGCAAAGAATCAACAAAAGAAAGGGCAAATTCGCATGGGCAAGATAGTCATTTCATGTATTAATTAACATTGTTTGAATGGACTTAACGGAATAGGGGTAAAGTCTGCCTTCGATTTCAAATAACAGGGGCAAAAACACAAAGTTAAAAAGATGAGGACAAAATCACCGTTGATCTACAAAATAGGGGTATGAACACAAAAGCACCTTTTGTTTTTTATAAACATATTTTAGACAGTGGCACATTAGATAATCTCAATGACATAGGTATGAAACTATTTATGAAGCTACTTTGTAGTCTTTATCCCTTTTTTTACTTTTGGCTATTGGCAAAGTGGGCTACATACTGAATATACCATTGCGAGCGGATTGTTCAAAGATTAAGAAAAAAAACTAAATTATCTAGATGACCTGCACCCTGTTTACTTCACTGCTGGTGTTTACTTCACACTATGCTTCTCGGATATGAATACTGCTTGGCCACTCGCTAACATCATAGTTAATGCAATTGGAACATGATGTATTATGGTCATGTCATTTTTAAAAATTGCTTGTTCTATTTACCAACTCGTGTGAACATAGCATATGATGGTTTGCCTAGTCTGGTCATGATAATGACCAATATGATGCTAAAACTAGAAGGTTTAAAGATAAAAAAAAAATAGGAAACTTTTATACAATATTTGACAAGCTAGACAAATAACCTTTGCATATCCTTGGGACTTGAGCTATGTATACCTCTAGTTGGGTAAGCCATACTTAGGGTTTGTCCCTAACATGTTGCAGATGGTGATTTGCATGTGGAGTTTGTTGACTGTCATTGAGTTGCAGGCCACTACATATGGCTTGGACTTGTTGCTTACCCTTCATCATTGGGTCTTCAGCTATCTACTGGCAGGTGCAATAGTGATCCCATTTGTCACTTCCTTTGGAGTTTACTTTGTGCTATGGTTTAGTACTATCTCACAGGTCCAACTGTATTTTGCCAAAATGATCTTTGTATGCTTTTGGATGTAAATTAATTAAGCTACCTGACTTCTGTTGCTAAGACCTTATGTTGTATTAACTTTAATTATGAATGAATGTAATGTAGAATTGTGTTTGCAAAATGTTGTAAAGGATTTATGGATTGTGATCTTGGGTGTGATGAAAATGTGAACGTTTTAGGTTCACCTTTTCTATGGGCTCTACGGACTACCCAATTTTAGCTTGAGCCTTTTACCTATGTGCCATTATAAAAGACTGAAATTCTCTGTATACCATTGAAAAAAGGAAAAGTTCTCTAGTACCGTTGTCCGAAGTTTCTTTTCCCTACATGCTACTTTCGTCCATTATACCTGTAACAGCAACTAACAGCCAGCTAGCGGAAATGACTCTTTTGCCCTCATTTGTAGAATACATCAAAATGTTCACTCTTTCCTCTGGTGCCACTGCTGTACGTGTTGTATAAAACTTCACTTTTCCTCTATACCACTATGACAACTTGTCTGTGTCCACATAATAAATTCTAATGAATATAAGTTCGACAATTGTGACAACCAATAAATAAAAATTCAACAATTGCGACAATTCCAATAAATAAAAATTCGACAATTGCGACAACCAAAATAATTGTTTAAATTCAATACATTTAGACATAAAAGAGGTCCAATTTTATCATCCACATACATAGTAAGCTTGATTACAAAGTCCAGTTTGCATACAAAAGATGGTCACATTGACCTCATTACTAGCTTAAACATTGTTTAGTAAGTACTACAAAAACATGCCATAGAGATGCAAACTCATCAAAGCTCCTAGTTCCCATGGCTGGACTAGAAGGGGAACTAGGGACCTTGCTGCGGGTTGACATGGTTGGACTGGACTTGCTTGGATCAAGTTTTTTCGGAATGGCCTTCTTCTTGTGATGCTGCTGACCTATGCTCTTGTCAGTTGTGTGCTGCTCACTTGATCCAGAAGGGTACATAATCGACATTGATGCCTACCCTTAGCTCCTTTGCTGCCACCCTCTACCGCTCCCTTGTATCTTTGTTGCCTTCTCCTACCAGCCGTTGACTTCAACAATGTAGGATGCATGAAGAAACCATGTTCTGCTCTGGGCTACATGGATTTGTCTGGTATAGCAGGGATTGTACCATCATGAAGAAACCATGTTTTGATTTGGGCCACATGCTTGGATAGATGCTCCCTACTTCATAGGAGGGTCATCTTTGTTGTATGCAACTTCAGGTATGTGAGATGGCACTCTATCCTTAACGATCTCATCTACCTCAGCATCCATATCGGAGTTAGGCATAGAATCAGATTCATAGTTTGAACCTGGATCATAATCTTCACCCTTTTTGCAGTTGTGTCAACATTTGGATGAGAAGTAGGTGCTATGTCAATGTATAAACCCTCCTCATCAACCCCCTCATCTACATTCTCTGGTTCAGGATTCATAAGATAATTGTCTTCTGCCTCTACCATGCCATTATCTGGTTTTGTAACAGTCCCAGTTTGAGTTCCTTTGCTAGGTTCTACATAGCTAGGGGCTGACATTGACGGAGTCCATGGGATTTCAACATTGTCCCATAGTGGAATTCCTGGTGGATCAGCATCAAGTTTATCGTATGCAATTGACATGCAACAACACTTGGAACTTGTATGTTTCGCGAACATATTCATTAAGTCTTGGTATGAATGAATTTGTATGTTGGACTTGCTATCAGCATAGAAATAGAATAGCTTCACTACATCACCATACCCGCAAGGAAACTCATCGAGAATTTCATCAACAAGGTCTTTAAAATTTGTGGTGTCTGAATCAACAACTTTGTTAATGCCAAACCATGGTCCTCGCATAGTTGGACTAATTATCCTGATTTCTAGATTGAAACTGGTCTCGATGTCATTCCTGCAGACGAACAACGTAGAGTTTATTCACATCTATGCAGTTCAATCCAGTCCTAACAACACCAAAACATGGTACTAATATTATGCATTTCAAGAAGGAAAGGAACACTCACCCACCTAGAAGCCAAGCTGGTCGCCCATCCGCCATCCATTTGAAATCCGCACCAAATTAGCCTCCTAGAGCGATCGGAGCTTTCCCCGAGAGCAACCCGCAGTCTCCCCAAGCACTTGGCCTGTGTCCTATCTCCCCGCATGGGGCCCGGCTGCCGGCCTCCCCACGCAAGAAGCCCCGTGCCTCGATGCTCCCCTGCGTGCCCCCTCACGTGTGCACGTAGCCATGGTCGCGCCCCCTCCGAGTGCATGGCCGGTGGCGCCTCCTTTCGCAAGCGTCGGAGCAGCTCTAGAGTTTGGCTTCGAGTAAGGAACGAACCAATGAAGTGGAAGCTCATGAGCGACTATGGATTGAATAGAAACACTGATGGGCAAAAAGGTAATTTTAGCTATGGTTGTCAGCCACCTCTATTAGAATTAGACGGCAAGGTGATGGAAGTGGCACACAGGCAAAAGAAACTTCGGACAACAGTGCTAGAGACCTTTTGAAATTTTCGATGGTACACAAGTAACTTGGATCTTTTATAATGGCACATAGGTAAAAGGCTCATTTAGCTTGTTTTGAGTGTGCTTAGTGCCATAACGGTGCGAGCACATTTGGGTCAGGTTAAATTGGATGGTTCCTCCACTGATGGAATGCCGAGAGAGAACATTTCTAGCTATCTAGACATTAGAGGTGCAAGTGGAGTGATGACATGCATGCATGCATGTATTTAGTCCCCCAGAAGCTATGTAAGGGGAGGCTAGGGCTCTCTTTCTAAGGCTCTTAGACTCTCGGATAGTTTCCTACGCTCTCTAAACTCTATTTGAACCCTAACTCCCATGTCTCAAACCTCCTGTGTCGTAACCTCTACTACAAACATTTGGGCCCTTGAGCTCAGGAACACGAACAAGCACCACAAATTGGACATAGGGCACATTGACTAAACCAGTATAATACTTGAGTCATCGAGCACTAAGCCATCTGAAGCCATATGCATGGCTACAAATTTACTAGTCATTGCTACGAAATGTCGACAAGTATAGAGAAACTCCAGTTGCCTAGCTTGTATGATTTTATTAACGCAAAGACAAAACTTTGTAGCATGACATGATGTACATGATGCGATTGTTTCACCTCTTGATAGATCCTTAATGATTAGCTGATGTATGTGCTCATGCACATTGGCTTTTTCTCCATTTGAAGGTCCACCCTTTTAAGCATGTGGAATTTGGATACATATGTATTTTCAAGGTTGGAGTCTAACTTGAACAAGGCTCATAATGGATATATTAGCTACAAAGATGATGTACGGAATCTAGTTCATCACATTGGCACAACATGGCATCTTGTATTCCATACAGGTGATACATGGACACAGCCATGCCAAGTAGCTTCCCTGAATCCAAATTATTGGTATATGTCTTTTTCCCTTGTTGCTGTTTACGCCAAAACATGTGGTTGTACCCTCCTCACCCCACCTCATGGTCATAGTGAGCCCCACAAATAGAATAGGTCTTTTTCCTCTTGTTACCCGTTGTATTATTTCTCTAGAATGAACTACAGGTCTACAGCTAATCAGTGGCAGAGGCACAGGGTGTGCCGGGTATGCTCCAGCGTACCCTGCAACAAGATCGGCAAGCATAATACATATACGTAGTATATACACATGTATTTGTAAAGAAAAAAACTTACCTCGTTCAAAGGTATAACTTTTGAACTATTTATATTGTATTTAGTGGATGGTCTCAACTTAATCTTTAAAGTTAAATGTTATCATGATACTTAGTGCATGTATACCGAATCATGTTGTAAATTCTACAATTATTACTGAATAGCTAAAATGAATTACCGAATTGTATAATATAATTTTTGGCTGGCATACCCTGAGGTAAAATCCTAGATTCGCCACTGCAGCTAATAAACATTGATATGACTAGGGATGAAAACGGTACGGATATTTTCCGACCGTATTCGAAACCGAATCCGTTTAGAGGGGTTGAGATCTGTCCGTATCCGAGTCCGGATATCCAACATCCAATACCGTATCCGTATCCGAATACTCAAATCGCATATTTATGATGTCGATATCAAATCGTATCTTATCCGACATAGTTGACACCATCCGTATTCGAATCCGAATCCGGATAAAAATATGAAAATAAATGTAATATCGGTGATATCCGTCCATATCCGATCCGTTTTCATCCCTAGATATGACACTACTAATTTTTGACCCTGTTGCACCGGTAAATTTTTGATGTAATAGGGCCAAATTTGATGCGATAGCTTGCTACCGCATCAATTTCGTGTTTGATGCGAACCGATGCAATAGCTCTAGATGCAATAGCCTTGTCACATCGGTTTGCTGTGACCGATGTGAGAGTTTCGCTATTGCATCACCCATCCATTGTCTCTTGCATCAAAATAAAGAGATGCAAAAGGATTATTGCATCAAAATCATTTTGATGCGAGGTCGCTATTGCATCAGCCATAGATGTCTCTTGCATCAATATAGAGAGATGCAAAAAGGTTATTGCATCAAAATCATGTAGATGTAATACATCTAATAAATTCGATGCAATAAGAATTTCTATTGCAACGGCTAACGTTCGGTGCAATAAACCATATTGCATCGACATTAGGCTCAGTGCAATAAAACCTATTACATCAACATTAGGTTCGGTGCAATACAACCTATTGCATCGACATTAGGTCCGATGCACTTCAAACTATTGCATCGACATTAGGTTTGTTGCTATTTTATATTGCATCTGTTTTCATTTGTTGAATAATAAAGATTTGTGACACAGAAATTCATAAAATTACAAAATCCAATGGCACAAAAGGGCAATGATATTAATAACTTTAATCATCCACATTCAATAGTTACAATAATAAAATAAAAAAAGCTTCATAGTTCAATAATGTAACAGCAAGGTCGTCAAAACTGCAATCTAGACTTGTAGAAATGGACAATTAGACTAACGACTCTTAGCACAAATCATGAAAGTTTCGTTGCCATTACAGAATTCTTGATTCAGTTCATCCTTCCAAAGAGTCTAAGCGCTCTTCTCAAAGTGCATCCTCCTGCTCAATGGAAACGGTCCAAATGGCATATGCATCAGTTTCAGACTAAGGACTCTTAGATCAAAAGAGCTGTCATGGTAGATTTATGTCCTCTCACGCCAATATAAATATGTATATCATCTGAAACTCAACAATTGCAACATCATAAAACTTTACCAGCATTAGTAGATAGATGCTCACCTTACTGTTGGTCACAGGACTCTGGACCTCCTTTCAAAATTAATTCATTGAGCTGTCAATCAATCAGCAAACACATGAAGAAAGAACTGGCCTAACAAATATTCAAATTAGAACCTTAAAGTAGATGTTGAGAAGAATGAGAGGACAATGCTGGATTGGGGTGCCCTACCACTTGTTAGCATTGTGCTTGAGAAAGCGGCCCCCAAAATTAACAGTCCATGATTTCGTATATATTATCCAGAAATGAAACTGGCAGAAGAGAAGTGATAAAAAGAATACGTGGCAAGAGCGGCCAGTAGTTGGTATGAATCATGCTGCTTTGCTCTATCTGAACCGAACTTTAGGTCTTGATCTAATTCATTTGCTAAGAGGGTGAAATCAAATAAATACAGATGGAACTTGTACATAATAGCAAATTGAAGAATGGCATACGATATGCTGACTTACAGTAAGTCTTTAACCATAATCTGGCCTGATGTAAAACAGACCACAATACAGATCGTATTAAAGAGTTCATGTTTGATACAAGAGAGAAGTCATATATAAAATATGAAATAAATCTGAGATCATAAGAAATCTATTGAGCAGACTTCTGATAGAGTATCCCCACATCATTATTGAGCTGAATGTAAAAAATATAGCTACTTTTGAACAACTGTAAGAAAAATATCGCCTAAAACCATGGGCAAGTTTTTCACAAAATATGCCCCCCCCCCCCCCCCCCCCCAGTAAGCCAGCTGCAAAAAACCCATAAAATATACGATCCTTACAAGTTTTTGGCTCAAATGACATAATCATAGCTTAGTTTGTAGAGTTATTTCACTGACATTACAAGCAGCTCTTGTATATGATGCCGCAAGACAGATATATATAATCAACACAACAAATATCATATCACATAGCAGCATACAATTAGACAAAAAAAAGATGACCTAAAGTGCACCATTTAAGTAGCAGACAAGGAAAGTAAAGAGTCGGACATACCAGCTTTGTCAAATATTCTTTCAAAACATCCCAGAACCAACCCTGTATGGAAGCTTGTTATAGAGCATCTGAAATTGAAGGATGAACAAATATATAACGATCAACAACTAAAGAAACTATTAACAAAACCACACTATGATTTCAGCTTCAGTTGAATTGTACAGTACACTAAAAATATTTACAGGACTGATGTGTGTTGAGGCATTAGTCAACATGCAAAGGAATTCCAAATATATTTACGCATCTACCGGTATTTGACCATGAGGACCAAGCGTCTGTGAAGAGCGAAGATGCAAGTTGTTGCTGCTGATCAGAGCCAACAAAACCGCAAAGTAACGCTTCCCTGCGCCGAAAATCGGTGAATTGCTTTTCTGTTACAGGTAGGAAGTAATCACTACTCAGAAAGTAAATGGAAAACCAAAAAAAGTGATGATGAGTACTAGGAAGAAAAGAGGAGCATAAGCTACATTTGTATTTGGTGGGCATAAAAATCAGCATTCTTAGGATTAAGGATAAGGAACCTTGACAATTTAGACGAACATTCATATGGTAACATAACCATCGCTGGCATAAGCACCGACCAACCATTATACCAACATTGTTCTATTCCCCAAAGGCATGAATCAGGCAAGGAATAATGGAGAGATAAATAAAAGAAAGGTAATTAACTGCTATCCTATCATTGGTACGTTAAGAAACCATTATACCAGCACTGTTTTATTCTGCAAAGGCAGCATCCATCAGGCAAGGAATAATGGAGAGATAAATAAAAGAAAGGTAATTAACTGCTATCCTATCACTGGTACGTTAAGAAACCATTATACCAGCACTGTTTTATTCTGCAAAGGCAGCATCCATCAGGCAATCAAATAATGGAGAGATAACAAAAAAAACTAATTAGCGGCTATCCTATGACTACCACGCTGACCAAGCTGGTTTGATGGTCAGGCCAACAATGATCTCTTCCCCAACGGCAGAGTGTCTGAGGAACTGAATTACTGAAATTAAAATAAAATGCTTACCTGCAACGTTGCTGCCTGTTTGGCGTTTGCCTGTGCAGAGTGAAGCTCTGTTACACGGTGCCGGCGGCGTCGCCACTGCAGCTGGCTGGGGGCTGCCTGGTTTGGCCTACACGTTCAGCCGGGGCCGGCTGCCGCTTGTGCCCTGCGGGTGCGGCCTCCAGCTTACCATCTGCCCCCGGCCGATTCAGCGATTCGAGAAAACAGGGGGAGGTTTTTATTTTCGGAAATTAAAATTTATCAGGCGTTATAGATAAAGAGGATAAATAGAATATATCGAAAATATCGGACCAAATTCAAATAAAATTTAATTTAAATTTAAGTAAATTTAAATAAATTTAAATAAAATTTGTACGAAAAAGATAGATATTTCCTTATCGACGATTAGGGATAAAGAAGATATATCGGAAATATCAGCTGATATCGGAAACCATTACGCCTCCGCCCCGGCGGCAGGTCCGCCCGTGGCTGCCGCTGCTGGGTGAACAGCGGTGGCCGTCTGGCCGATGCGGTGGTACGATGGCAGGGTACAATGGCCTTTTCCCCCCTTTCCTATCTGGACGGGTCAAAGGGCAAGGGCGAGGAGAACGATGCCGGTGACCATGCGTGGCACAAATCGCGACCGGGCGAAAGGAAGAGGATGCGGAGCCTGCGTGGCGCGTGCGTCGCGGCCGGGGGAGAGGAAGAGCAGGCAGAGCCTGCGAGCCAGCGGTGTGTGTGGCGTCGGCGCGTGGAGCGGGCGCGGAGGAAGAGGAAAAAGAGGAAACGGATGTGGCGAGGTGGAAGCTTCTGCGTTGACGGCGCCGAAGGATAGGGTCGACGGGGTGTGGCCTCTGGACATGGGCGTGGAGGGCATCCGATAGGCAGAGCTGGGATCGGACGGCTGGGATAGGTTTTGGCTTTTGGGTGGTACTTGCCGATGGCGGGATTTTTTCACTGAAAATGCGCGGGTAGTTGGGTTTCGGCCTTTGTTTTGGCGGCTGTGCTTCCAAATGCAAAGTATAGTTCAAATAAATCTGTAGATATATATTTAATTTTAAAAAAAAATATTTTTGTGCCAAATAATTAAATTTAAATAGTTTTCTTAATCAAACATACTAAATTAAGATTTTATTAAATTGTCATATAAAAAACGTAAAGTTGACTACTAATCACCTTCAATCTTAGAAAATTAATGGGAATTGACTATAATCATGTGCTTATGAAATAAAGCAACATGTTATCTCAATTTAATTTTTTATCCAACTTGTTTAGTATTCTTATACGTATATTTTTGGTTTTGGTGAATAGCATATGAAAAATTCTTTACAAATTGCACAACACTATAGTAAAGTAGTTAGTACAAAATGAGAACCTAATAGCCATTGCTTTGCCTAGCCTAATTCACCCAATGCATGCCTCCTACACAAGTCTACTAGCAAGCCTTGAACAACTACTAGAGCACTCAATCAAACAAAGAGGCTAACATATTACTCTAGTCTAGCTAAACTAGTGAAGCAACTAAACTAGCTATTTCTACCAACTACAACCGTAGAAGAAAATAACAAGGATGTAAAAGCACAAGCAAATAACAAAGATAAAAAATCATTAGTATCTCACAAGCTTGATCGGAGCCCTGGCACAATCACCATGTAGTGCTCGACAATCTCAATCAACTCCAAGGCAGCTAGATGACAACAATCATGCCAAAAGAGTAACAAGAAAAAAAAAAACAAAGCCATCACTCTCAACTAATGCCACAAGATGCAAATCAACTATGCAGCACTCTCAATCTCACCCAATGTGACATTTGATGAGTAATGTGAGTGTAGTGGACACCATGTTGAAATGCCCACCTAGAATGAACTTATAGCTTTCTGATTGAAACGGGTAATTACTCATAAATAAAAATGAGCTTTTCAATTCTTATGTTCCATATTTCTATTTATTCTGTCACATGTAAGAAAGTTGTTCCCATCCCATGAACAACCATATCTCAGGAGTATCTTGCTTGAATAATTTATATCTATATTTCTTATAAAGTTAATCCCACTACAAATCTATTTCAACATGTAAGCCATCCACATCATCCTCCACTAATTATCCTTGTCATCTCCACTACTAGTCATGTCATCCCACTGATTTCAACATCACAATGCAAGTTATTCATGTCATCTCCACTTAATTTTATTCCAAGTTCTTTGCAGTCTCCGCAGCAACGTGTGGGTTATGTTCTTACATTGTTACCCTAGTTGTAAAAAAGATGTAATATAATTAGCATCACGTTTGTTCTTTATTTATGGAGTTTTGTTTTTTTTTTAATTTTACAAATTCTAATGTTGCCCATTAGCAACAGCTGCACGTAAAAAAAGGAACAAAAAAATTGCAAAAGGGCGCTTGAACCTAAAACCTCTAGGTACAAATAAGAGCGTCTACCACTAAGATCCTACTCTCATAATGGAAATAGTACAATTTTATTCATTATACTAAATAAATGCTCGTGAATTATACAGAATAATTGTTCGGCTGGTATTAAAGCCAGCTGATAAGTCGGCTGAAGCAGATTTGTTGTGAGAGAAAAATACTGTAAATTCAAGCTGATAAGCCGGCTGATAAGTTTAAGTGAACATGCCTGATACTGCAACTGAACAACACATGAGAAAGAAAAGTGACTTTAGCACTGAGCTAATAATCCGTTGGTGAAAAATGGTATCCCTACTACACGTTGCCCATGGATTTTTTTTTTGTCTTCATCAGACTTGTTATAGAAAATATATGAATTATTTTTTGATACAACTATAAAAAAAAATGGTCAAAAGCCGTACTTGTAATTATAAGTCCACCATGCCATTTATAAAAAACACTAAATATAAAATAGATGTTTCTTAAACACATGACCTTGAACTCGCGTTTGTTTCTTTTGAATCTTTGTTGTCATATTACATCGTTAGAGCATCTCCAGCAGTACTACCTAAATTAGACTAGCGATTTGTTTATTTAAGTAGCCACTTATTTTCATCTTATCTTAATTTTGCTTCTAACGCCAGCAGTACTATCTAGATCGTGGCTCTCAAATTTAGTTTAGTAGCCTATGACATGTGGAGCCCACATGTCATCCTCTTCCTCTTGCCATCTACGAACTCGGCCATGGAAACAACGTCGTCGCGGGGGAACGACGCGGCCGGGAGGAGCATCGTTGGAAGCAGCCGGCTGTGTAGGAGACCGTCGCTGGAGAAGAAGGAGCCCCGGCCGTCGCTGGAGAAGAAGATCCCGACTGCTGGGAAAAGGCAGCTGGCTGGGAAGGGGAAGGAGCAGCCGGCCGAGGAAGAAGCCAACGGCGAGCCGGCTGCAGAGTGCAGACCCGCGCCGCCGGGGCCGGCGAGCCGCGCCAGGCAGGCGGATGTCAGCGGGTGCACGGCAGAGGGCGTGCCGGCGAGGAAGTCCGCGCCCCGCCGGGAACTCGCGCTGTGGAGCTCGCGCGCCACGCCGGAGCCAGCGAGCCGCGCCGGTGGCCAGCGAATTGCATCGTTTAGATTAGTTCAACTATACCGCTTAGGTTTGTACTATCTTTGTAGATTTGTACTATCTTTTTACGTATTCTATTTTAGGTTATTAGTTCAGCTATTCGTTTTGTATTCGGATTCGTATCCGACGAAGTGAGGATGCCTGGGATCGTGATATGCGAAAGCGAATTCAAAATTAGTTTATTTGTTTTGTATTTAGGAGGTGTTTGGTTCCAGGGACTAAAGTTTAGTCTGTGTCACATCGAACGTTCGGATGTTAATTAGAAAGACTAAATACGAGCTAATTAAAAAACTAATT